>NC_060224.1:10374133-10454928 GCF_907164935.1 Osmia bicornis bicornis
ACAATAAACCTATGTCGTTACACGTCATTCATATCTAAATTGCTAAAGGATATATGATACATCTTATAGTCTACAATTAATTGACAATGCCTGGGAGCCCAAACAACCCCCGAAAGCTTAGAAACAATGCATGATACTACAAGAGGAACTAAGGAGCTAAGAACTAAGAAACAAGAAACCAGAATCAGAATCAAACCCACCCCTAAAATATGCAAAGAGATTATAAACGCAATATACGCATATGATATAAACTCATTAATCCATCCAATCCAGATAGACTCTTCTAAATTCCATAATACAAGACCCATTAAACTAAGTCAAATAAATATAACCGCAAATATAATCGCATATATAATCATCCCAGATATAACCACAGCTATAATCACAGCAGGTAAAATAAAGCAGACACATATTAATAATCTGTATCAAGTAATTTAATTCAATGCAATTCGATATGCCATATGCCATTGTTAATTACTCTGTACATTTACTTACTCAATTATAATAATATAATGTAATAGAAAGTTAGGAAGTTATATAATAATCATGCAATACAATACAATTTAATACAGAATACTGGTTAAGTATGGCCTAACACAGCTAACTAATATAGCTGAATAACTAGACACAATCCAAGGTCGAAAATAATAATATTATAATATAACATATAATATATTCAATGCCTAAAATGGTCACAGATTGAACGCGGGCTGAACGCAATTGAACGTAGATTGAACGTAGCTTGGATGTAATAACATTAATAACATAAATAAAATAATACAATATGATCATGGTATAATACAATACAATAACAATACTATAATACAATATTGTAACATAATACAATATAACATAATACAGCACATAATATATAATATATAATAGTAAGTAATATAAATGCACCGAATGCATAAAATGCACAAAACGGAGCTAATGATACCACATTAACAAATACACTGCAATTACACTACTATACAATACCTCCGAGCGTAGCACATTAGTACGCGCACTGTCACAGCAACCACATCGGCACGAATAAATACAAAATTTAAATTACAAAATTCAAAATTCAATAATTTCAATAAATTCAATTCAATTAATTAATTAATTCAGTTCAATTGACACTTATCACTTAACACTTCGTATCACATCGCACCATAGATGACCGATGACCATGTCAACGTCAACTAAGATAGGAAACCGGGCGAAGTAAAATAAAGAGCGCGACCATAAACCACAAAGAACATAGATACCTAGTGTTCGAATTCCCTAGTCCATACCATAATGATTATCGACCATCAAATTAACCACCAAATCATCAAATTAATCAACTAATTATACAGAATATATAAACGTTCAAAAGCGAAAAGCGGAAATAAGAGCGAAAATACTTCAACAACTTTCAATAAATCACCGCGATGGAAACCAGAAGTAAGGTACCTACGAAAGATAACGATAGCAAAACGCATCGTAATAAGTAAAGCATGCAATACTGCCCGAAGATAAGCCGTAAAGCTATCCCTAGTCGGTAACCAACCGCAGCACCAGCGATATTACCAACCGCAAATATTCCATCCACCACATAATACACGACCGCTCTCTCCGTAACGGTTCCGTAACGGTTATCCACAGACCAATTATCTGCCGCGCAGCAATTACCTACCGCGCGCCAGTTACCCGGTACACACAGTTATCGACTGCAAAACCATCCATCGTGCAGCCGCGCAATCCTAGGAATTCATACTTACCATCAAACTTATCATCAAAGACAAGTCTGATATACAGTACTTTCACGAAGGTATAAAGCACACGAACATCAAATCAAGCTTCCAGACAGATCAAGATGGAGTATAAATCAGTTAGTAAAATCAATACTACGGTTATTTATTATATATAAATATGAATCATACGTTTGTAATAGGGTGGAATGAAATAAATATAAATTACATATAAATTACAAATTACAAACAATAAGGAAAAATAAAATGAAATCAAATGAATCAACCCGAATAAGATCCACAGATTGCGCAGATTGCAGGACACACTATATTACTACATATCGCGCCGCAGAAAACAGATTATACAAAACAACAGAACAACAGAACAACAGAATCAACGGAATCAGGAATCGCCACAGAACGAAGGGCCGAATAAATAAATAGAATAAAACATTTAACTTAGACAAAATCAACCAGTAAAGTCAAACAACGTCAACAACGCATGCGATCAGGAAAGTCCCGTGAGCCCAATAAAAACAACTCTTGGTCAAATAATATTAGTAAGTAAAATAAAATAATAAATCAATGAAACTAGAATAAATCATGGTAACAAGCAACTAGCAGAAATGAAATATGAAGCAGAAATGAATCAATAAATCAAGACAAATCGAATCAGATCAATGTATAGCTTTAATCAATAAATATAACCGTAGGCCATATTGGCTCAATCGCCCCTACTTTATAAATGATAGATTATACGGTTATAAGTCATAGTGTTCGAAAATGCGTTAATTTCAACCGTCGCCACACGAACCGCGGCAGCACTCTTCAGCGCGACCGGCAGCCACCTTGGATTAGGCTGATCAATCACCGAGCTTGACGTCACCGGGAAGAAGCCAACGGCTCTTGCTATGACGAAGCTGGTGATTCGGCCATTACGGTTTTGTATGGTTACGGTAAACACGTGCAGTACTGATTCCAAAAATTTCTAATGCAATTAAAGAAGTTCGATTCTGAAGAACTCAGCATCGCAACGCGAATTCTGTGCCGACGGCCAACGCGAACTCGCGCTTAATCTAGTTCGTGCAAATCCACGAAATTAGTAGAATTTCGTGGTGACCACGTGTTGAACCAACACGTGGTTTTAATACAGCGCAATCTCAATCGCAAATTCTCCGCGAAGCGGGTGAATCTTCACGATCTACGATCATGATAAATTCGTGCAACAGTAACGACCCAGAGTGAGTTCGTCACTGCACCGACTTGTAGGGAGAGCGGTTCCCTGAGAAGGCGACTCGTATTCTGTGTTTTAGGGATTACGGATTCGTGTGGTGTGCGGTTAAGGAGTGAAATCCAAGCACTAATGTGCTAGAAACCAAATGAAAGTATGTTTATTCATAAATTATAAGGTAAGTGAATTGAAATATAATATAAAAGAAAATCGCTAGTATCACAATAAGTGCGGCTAGAAATAGGAATACAGTAAGAAATTATAAGTTGTTCGCCCTAAATTGGGAATACAATAAGAATTATGTAATTAGTAATTAATATATATATAAGTAGAAATTAATAATAAGTAATTAATCAATAGCGCTAACGCAAATGCGGCGTGGTCTTTCTGTACAGTCAATACTCTGTTTGTTTTCAACAATGATTATGGAAACTAAATTTCCAGAGGTTTGTACGAAACTATCGGAGTCGAGTTAACCTTTCCTATAGGTCGCAATCGGTTTCTGGTTATACCAGAGCTGTGTTTTAGACGCAGGCCTTTCAAGGAGCTCCGCTCCTCGCTAGCTCATTACACTTGAAATGTTGGCTTAGCTTAAACACCTGTGCAACACGTTGCGTGCCATGGATAGGAGGTCCACCTGACCCGTAGTGCTGTACGCCACCAGTGGAAGAGTAGAAATTAGCTATAGCTCGCGCTCTATCGCTGCCTAAACAGTTCAGCGCAAGCTCTTCTCTACTGATCAGAGTGTTGTCTGTTTCAGACCGAGGTCTGAGAAGATCTGCGATGAAACTGTGCGGAACGCCTCTATTTATACTCAGATCTAGCTGAGTCGGCACTTTTTTTCCGCATAGAGTTCTTGGGGTAGCTGGGTTTTTCCCATCACGTGGTAGTCCAGCATCCCCACTCTAGAATACTACCCCACCGTACGCTTACTGGGGTTGCGCTGGCGCGTGCGCGGTCAGACGTTGATAATTTATCGGTAAACTGTTTTACCGTATGACTTAATGACTAAGCTTTTATCGATGAATTTAACAGACTCGGTTATCGACGAAAATGAAAATATTTATTACAAAAATTTATACATTAAATATTAACAATAAAATAAAATAAAATATTCTGTATAAAAATTGGTTATAATAAAGAAAAATGAAATTAAAAAGATATTGTGTTTAACTCTTGGGTCGTTACACAACGCACAATTTATTGTAAATACTGTACATAGTGTATTTGTGCCTGTAAATATACATTGTTTGTTTTGTGTAATCTCAAGTGCATTCATTTTCAATTGCCGTCTCATTGCCGATCCTACATTCCAAACCGGTTCTCAATCGCAAGCTCAAGACCTCCTTACAATCTCGAACACTTTTGAACACATAGATTGCAAATTGTAAATTGCAAATTGTAAATTGTAAGCGATTGCGTCTATACAAATGCAAAAGGAATAAAAATTTACACCGAAAGATGTATAAGGATAAATCAAAGCACGCCTCGCAAGCATCCAAGTTTCCACAAATCTCGCATCGCGCACAAATCCGGCCGTAAATAAACAGGCTTGTATGCACTCTCGCACAGGGACTTTCCAACAACCAGGCAACAGGGCAGCATGGATCGATTCAGAGAAAAGAAGAGAGATCCATATTGGGGCCTTGCAAGACAACACAATCGGCCAGCGTCGTCGCTCCGAACGACAATAAACAGCCGTTCAAAACGAACGTCTTACCGATTAGGTAAGGAAGAAGAAACACTGTGGCCCCTTTCTCTGATGTAACTCTGCCCGATTCTAAGCTGCATTCGCTATTCCGAGCTGTAAATGCCACTTCCAGCGCAACTGTGCAGAAGAAGAACAAGAAGAAGAAGAAATATCTCGGAATATGTGCGTGATGCCCCTTTCCTTGAGGTAAATCTGCAAATATCTCGGAAACGATGCGAGATATGGGGAAATGTTAAGAGAACTTTTTTGTAGGAAATTAAATTTCCTACTATTTATGTTCTATGACATTTTTTGATCAAATGCGTAGTTTTCGAGATATATCGAGATATTTGAAAGTTCCGAAGCCGCACCAACATTGTTAGGATGAAGAAACACTGTGGCCCATTTCTTTGAGGTAACTCTGCACTATTCCAAGCTGTATTCACTATTACGAATTGTAAGTGCCACTTCCAGCGCAGCTGTGCTGAAGAAGAACAAGAAGAAGAAGAAATATCTCGGAATATGTGCGTGATGCCCCTTTCCTTGAGGTAAATCTGCAAATATCTCGGAAACGGTACGAGCGATGGCAAAATGCTAAGAGACCTTTTTTGTAGCAAATTAAATTTCCTACTATTTATGTTGTACGACATTTTTTGATCAGATGCGTAGTTTTGTAGCTATGGATCCAAAAGCGCGGAATTTCACTGCGAATCGTTCCAATTTACGAAAATTATCCTTAAATAATGTCCAATGTTTATAATTAACACCCCGAACACCGGAAACTCGACGTCGAAATGCAGCGTAACACGCACATCACGTTTTCGTTATTTAACAATAAACTAACACAATACTTAATTAAAAAACGACACAATTGCACTTCCGAACACATAATAAAAATGAGTGATGCCCACTTGGACGTCGACCGATTGGACGGTCCCGATTGGCCGCGTTCCTTTTGGACGCCGTGCCGATTGGACGCGTTCCTTTTGGGCGTCGTGCCGTTTGGACGCCGTGCCGTTTGGACGTCGTGCCATTTGGACTCGTGCCATTTCGACGCCATATCTTTTATAATCATTGCCTTTGGAAATCGGCAGATGGTCTTATTGTTTGTCGATTTAAATTCCTATGTTATTTGAATGCGTATGCATGCTAAATTATATGATTACATATATCTAACGATAAAGTGAAGTGGTTGCGTGTAACGTTTGACAGATATAGGTTATAGTGAAAAACATGTGGAAATTGAATGCAGTTACTCTCTTACAAGATATGTCTGGAAGTATATTTAAGGTAAAAGAAATATTAAACCTTATTTTGTTTAATACATTCTTTATTGCGAATTAATGTTGTTGTGGACAATGTATCAATATATAATAATACGATTTCTTTTTCTTTATTTTCAGCATTTATTCAGACATTGATGAGGAAATTTAAACCAATAAATTATGCAGTAAAAAAATTGAATACATCCATTAAGGAAATTAAACAGTACGGAATAAAATAATAGGACAAATAAGAATAATGTATCCTAAAAACAGATGCAATTACGTTCTCGCAGGATATATCAGGAAATACGTTTGAGGTAAATGAAATATTAAATCTTATTTTCTTTAATACATTCTTTATTCCAAATTAATGATGTTGTGGACAATGTATCAATATATAATAATATGATTTCTTTTTCTTTATTTTCAGCATTTATGCAGACATTGATGAGGAACTTACAAGCACAAAATTATGAAGTACAAAAGTTGAATAGATACATTAAAGAAATTAAACTGCGTGGAATGAAGTGCTAGGACAAATAATAAAAACATAATCTGAAGACAGATGCAATTACTTTCTTGCAAGATATATGTAGAAATATGTTTAAGGTAGAAGAAATATTAAATCTAATTTTTTTCAATACATTCTTTATTCTAAATTAATGTTGTTGTGTATAATGTTGCAATATATAGTAATATGATTTCTTCTTCTTTATTTTCAGCGTTTGATCAGACACGGAGGGGAAAATTGCAACAGGGATATTATGGAGTAGAAGTATTAAATAGATACAGTGCAGAAATTATTCAAGCAAGAGCAGTATTAAATTAGATAAGTTTGTCTTGCACGTTATAGACTTTAAAAACAATGTAATACCAGCATATTTCAAATAAATAGGTTAATAAAATAGATGAATCCCTTAAACTTTAACTTCCTATTCTAATTTCCTCAGTATAGAATTTAAGTTACAATTCACAGTGTTTTCTTCTACTTTCAAATAAATAGTTTTACCAAGTAATAATTTATAAAAAAAATAATTTGAAACCGAGTTTCTATTTCAATATTCACTTGTATCTTTTTTATAGCGCTTGTATTGTTTGCAAATCTTGAATTTGTGTCAAACGAGTAGAACAGTTGTATTCAAATATTCCAATGCTAAGTCGAATCTGAAATGATATTAAAACGTTCGGGAAGAATCTTGTCAAAGAAGATTTATGGACAGAACGTTGGAAACTCTTTTCCTCTCTAGTCAGTCATATCGTTATTGGTAAATATAATCTGAGATCTTCGACATGTCATTGTTTATGCTATTATGATATTGAATCTATTAATCTAAATGCTCATCCATATATATTTATTCCGCGACCCGATCTCATCAACAGTATTTAACACGTAAATTCCAAAAACACTAATTTCATGCTTTGGAATCCACTGCTTCTTTTAACACTTTGATAATATTCGATTGGAAAATTCGTAATTTATATACATATAACCTAACATGTGTCAAACTACAAAAAACACAACCAGCATTTTGTAATGTGACTTCTCTGTAATATTTACAGATTCCAGTTATTAGATATTTTAAAGTTCTCGAAAGTCGACTCTTTCGAAAATTGTCGTTACTAAGTTCTCGATCACCTGGCGAGGTTGTTGACCCACTGACGTCGCCTGTCTATAACTGACAGAGACGACATCATCGGGTCGTTGGCCTAGCGGACAGCTGACAGCAGCTGACAGTTTGAGAAAGTAATCATTCTCAGTTTCGACAGGAGCATAACAAAACCTATCTCTGTGTTTCGCTAGAAAATTTTGAAATATTGGACATTATCAAGAAAAAGAATTGTAACTGGCATAATATATTGTCGGATTACATGTAATTAATATTATCTAGTACAATTGTCAAGAAATTTAGTGAATTCCATTTTGTAAGATTTTAGGTTATATTTACCTATGGTGAAATAAAACATTAATTCATAGTAATTGAATTTCCTTTTCTATCTTTTCTCCATAAGTCTTTTTTGAATAAGATCGTTTCTAAATGTTTTAATACCTTTTCTGATTAGATTGAGTATTAGAACATTTCCGTTGGATTGTTGTAGTCGGATGAAATGAATTTGGGATTTGTAAATACAATACAAGTGATACAAAATAGATGAAACTTTTTTTTATTTATGAATTTTCACTCGACAAAAGTATTTATTTACAGCTAGAAGAAGACAATGCGTACTGTGAATTAAATTCTATATTAAGGAAATTGGAACAGGAAATTACAAATTAAGTCTCATTTTCTCCTATTAATTTATTTATTTAAAATATTCTGACACTATGATTTACAATACAAACTTATCTAATTTAATAATCCTCTTTTTTTTGGTAATTTGTTCAATGTATCTATCAAAATCTTCTACTCCATAATTTTTTGGTTGTAAGTTTCTCATCAATGTATGAATAAATGCTGAAAATAAAGAAGAAGAAATCATATTATTATTATTGATACATTGTACTCAACAACATTAATTTGAAATAAAGAATGTATTGAAGAAAATATGGTTTAATATTTCTTTTACCTTAAACCTATTTCCTGATATATCCTGCGAGAAAGTAATTGCATATGTTTTCGGAGTACGTTTCTGTTATTAATGCTAGTATTTCATTCCACACTGTTTAATTTCTTTAATGGATCTATTCAAATTCTCTACTTCATAATTCTTTGGTTGTAATTTCCTCATTAATGTCTGAATAAATCCTGAAAATAAAGAAAAAGAAATCATATTATTATATATTGCTACATTATAGTCAACAACATTAATTTGGAATAAAGAATGTATTGAAAAAAATAAGATTTAATATTTCTTTTGCCTTAAACATATTTCCAGATATATCATGCGAGAAAGTAATTGCATCTGTTTTCAGAGTACGTTTAAGTTATTTGTCCTAGTATTTCATTCTACGCTGTTTAATTTCTTTAACGTATCTATTCAACTTTTCAACTCCATCATTTTTTGGTTGTAATTTTTCCATCAATGTGCGAACAGATGTTGAAAATATAGAAAAAGGACAAGAAGTCGTATTATTATATATTGATATATTATATTCAATTGCACCCATACTTGGAATCCACAAAATTACTTACCAAATTAAGCAACTGTCAGCTACTGTCAGCTGTCCGCTAGGCCAACAAAACATGAGATGATGTCTGTCAGTCATAGATCGGCGACGTCATCGGGTCAACAACCTCGCCAGCTGATCGACAACTTAGTAACGACAATTTGCGAAAGAGTCGACTTTCGAGAACTTTAAAACATCTAGTAACTGGAATCTGTAAATATTACAGAGATATCACATTACAAAATGCTGGTTGTGTTTTTTGTAGTTTGACACATGTTAAGTTATATGTGTATAAATTACGAATTTTCCAATCGAATATTATCAAAGTCTCAAAAGAAGCAGTGGATTCCAAAGCATAAAATTAGTGTTTTTGGAATTTACGTGTTAAATACTGTTGATGAGATCGGGTCACGGAATAAATATATATGGATGTGTATTTAGATTAATAGATTTAATATCATAATAGCATAATAATGGCATACAATCGATATTTTTGAATTCTACACATCAAATACTACTGAAGTGTCAAAAAGGGTTAAGAATTTAACGTCCCTCAAAATGAAATTCAACCAATGCTCGTAAAAAGGTGGCTGATTTGTTATGTCTATAATGTCAATAACGTTAATACAATAATAATAGTGTGTCCAATATAAAGAAGGAACATTCTTTCAAATGCGTGTTTTTTTTTCAGTTTTTATTATTCCATTATGTCATCTGTGTAGCAACTTATCTATCACGATAAGCACCTCTCCTCGTTCAATAAATGAAAAGTACTCCAGATTATCATTGAAATAAAATGTTGTTAACGTACTACATTGTTGGCCTACCATTAATTAATATTATCTACTATAATTGTACAAGATAATTTCGTGAATGACATTGTAGAAGATCTCAGATTATATTTACCAATAACGATATGACTGACTCTCTTTTTCAACGTTCTGTCCATAAGTCTTCTTTGACAAGATTCTTTCCAAACGTTTTAATATCATTTCAGATTCGACTTGACAGTGGAATATTTCAATACAACTGTTCTACTCGTTTGAGACAAATTCAAGATTTGTAAACAATAAAAGCACTATAAAATAGATAAAAGTGAAAAGTGAAATAGAAACTCTGTTTCAAATTATTTTTTTTATAAATTATTACTTGGTAAAACTATATATTTGAAAGTAGAAGAAAACACTGTGAATTGTAACTTTAATTCTATACTAAGGAAATTAGAATAGGAAGTTAAAGTTTAAGGGATTCGTCTATTTTATTAAACTATTTATTTGAAATATGCTGGTATTACATTGTTTTTAAAGTCTATAACGTGCAAGACAAACTTATCTAATTTAATACTGCTCTTGCTTGAATAATTTCTGCACTGTATCTATTTAATGCTTCTACTCCATAATATCCCTGTTGCAATTTTCCCCTCCGTGTCTGATCAAACGCTGAAAATAAAGAAGAAGAAATCATATTATTATATATTGTTACATTATACTCAACAACATTAATTTATAATAAAGAATGTATTGAAGAAAATATGGTTTCATATTTCTTTTACCTTAAACATATTTCCACATATATCTTGCAAGAAAGTAATTGCATCTGTTTCCATAGTATGTTTTTGTTATATGTCCTAGTATTTCATTCCATGCTGGAAAATGTCTGTAATGTATCTATTCAACTTTTCTGCTCCAAATTTTATGCTTGTAATTTCCTCATGAATGTCTGAATAAATACTGAAAATAAAGAAAAAGAAATCATATTATTATATATTGATACATTGTCCACAACAACATTAATTTAAAATAAAGAATGTATTGAAGAAAATAAGATTTAATATTTCTTTTACCTTAAACATATTTCCTTATATATCCTGCGAGAATGTAATTGCATCTGTTTTCGGAGTACGTTTCTGTTATTAATCCTAGTATTTCATTCCACAATGTTTAATTTGTTGAATGGATCTATTCAAATTCTCTACTCCATAATTTTGGTGGTAATTTCCTCATTAATGTCTGAATAAATGCTGAATATAAAGAAAAAGAAATCATATTATTATATATTGATACATTGTCCACAACAACATTAATTTGAAATAAAGCATGTATTGAACAAAATAAGATTTAATATTTCTTTTATCTCAAACATATTTCCTGATATATCCTGCGAGAATGTAATTGCATCTGTTTTCAAGGTACATTTTTCTTATTTGTTCTATTTATATGTCTTATTTTATTCCATACTGTTTGATTTCTTTAATGGATCTATTTAAATTTTCTACTGCATAATTTATTGGTTGTAATTTCCTCATCAATGTCTGAATAAATGCTGGAAATAAAGAAGAATAAATCATATTATTATATATTGATTCATTTTACTCAACAACATTAATTTGGCATAAAGAATGTATTGAAGAAAGTAAGGTTTAACTTTGCTTTTACCTTAAACATACTTCCAGATATATCTTGTAAGAAAGTAACTGCATTCAATTTCCACAGGTTATTCACTATAACCTATATCTGTCAATCGTTACACATAACCACTTGACCTTATCGTTAGATATATGTAATCATATACTTTAGCATGCATACCCATTCAAATAGCATAGGAATTTAAATCGACAAACAATACCACCATCTGCCGATTTCCAAAGGCAATGATTATAAAAGATATGGCGTCCAAATGGCACGAATCCAAATGGCACGACGCACAGTGGGCTGTTTGCCTGATTTCAGCGGTCAAAATTCAATTTTTAAAATTTTACATAGATTGTAAAATTTTTGTTGCTTGACTTAGTTGAATATCTCAGGAACAATCTCCCATCATTCGTTTTCCCATTCATGTATCCATAAAGCACTGAAATTTGTCGGAAGTTTGAAATTCTGTTAACACGTTTTCATTTCTCAACGAATTCATCTATTAGTAATTGTTACCTTATTTACATACATTAAATAGTTTTTTGTTATATAGAAGTTTTTTTAGCTAAGTATAAGGTATACTTTTAAGAGAATTTCACTTTTGTACTATATACATTTTTGTAATTATTAATATTTAAAGATAACCAACGATTCAGTCACTTTCTGTATGATTCTAAGCCTTGGTAACGATTTTGTTATACTTCCGGGTGAGTCCCGGTGTTCATTTCTGTGCCATTGTGTTTTTTAAAGTTTTCTGATTAAGATGCAAGAAAAATTAGTTCCGACTACGTCCGACTCCGTGTTTTATAGTTGATCTACGAAAAAATGGCCATCGCGCACGCGCGAAAATCGCAGCATTTCTCAAATCCTGCATGTTCGCATTCGCTATATGATGGAACTGCTTAACTCATAAACGCTCATTGTATACTTTAGAATACTGTAGATAGATTTTTGTCTCTATTTAATATGTGTTTTGAATTCGTCTCGATGTCTTCTAAATATTGTACAAAAAAAAATATATTGTCCTATTTGTAAAACCCAAGGTGACCTCGACTTCGCTAAGAAAACAAACTGTTTTCGAAATTTGTTTTACTGATATCTATTGTGTGCTTTATACCCTGCAACTCTTGTTCTAAACTTTTTTTTGTCACATGGCTGCAAATGGGTGAAAAATCGTGAGTAACGTTATAGACGCCTATGTCACCCACTATGCATAAGATATAAATCCTCGCACCCTGTATATTTAAAAAACAGCATTCTTTGTAATAAGTATTTTAAAAAGATATTGTAAATGTAAATGATTATACTTTTTGATAGTGTACATAAAATAGACGAATAACGTTAAAATATGGATTACAATCCGCAGTACTTGATTGAAAAATAGCTACAAACTTTACAATCTGATACGCTCCTTTTTATGGACATACTTTGCACCCAAAACTAATTTGTTTTTTCATCAAATTTGGATAAATTTTATCAAAGTTACAACAGTTTCCATATTGAGCGAATTTTGAACTAGCTGTGGCCGCTGAAATCGGGCAAACAGCCCACTGTGCGACGTCCAAACGGCACAGCGTCCAAACGGCACGACGTCCAAAAGGAACGCGTCCAATCGGTCCGGCGTCCAAAAGGAACACGTCCAATCGGCACGGCGTCCAAAAGGAACGCGTCCAATCGGGACCGTCCAATCGGGACGCGTGCAATAGGTCGACGTCCAAGTGGGACACTCCCATAAAAATGATTTTACCAAAAAACGCGAATAACTAATCCGCTATCCACCGCGTTGAAAATCTAACCACGGAGCGACCACGAAACACGTCCGTTCTCCTCGACGCGTCGAGCGGGAATCCAACCTTTTTTTTTCGTGGGGAAATCTTACATAAGACCCCGCGCCACCCGTGGGGGAGGGCAGCGGGGGAGTGTCAGATTCCTACTGACTAAAACCCCACGGCGACCTCCTCTGGCGTATGGCAGCGGCTCCGGGACCTGATTACTATAACTCCGGAGCCTCCCCCGCCGTGCGCTGAAAGCGCCCCTCACCGGGGGAGTAACAACTCCCCCAGCCGGCACCAGAGGTCGCACGCGGTGCCGGCTCCATCGCGGGGGAACAGCGTGCGATGGTGGCCGGGCCCCCCAGCCCGTACCGCCTGCAGTCCCCGCACCACGATCTCCTCACAGGCTACGGGGAGGAGCAACCGCCCGCCCGCCCGCGAGGAAGGTCGGGTGCTGTCCTTCGCTCCGCCGGCTTCCGGTGCCGGCTACACCCCGGGTCCGCGTGCAATGGCACCCAAACAGGGCGCCTGCGGCCCGCCGAGTCGTCTCCCTGTGGGCTGCGGTGAGCCGTGGCCGGCCACCCTCCAGGGGGACTCCCTCGGCTCCGCTGCACCCCCCCTGCGGGGGCCAGCGCCACTCCCAGCCTGGGAGGGAGACGCCACTCTCCGTCCGGAGTCACCCGGCCCCCCAGAGGCGGACGGAGAGGGGCCCCCGATTGAGAACGGCGTCGCCACCCGCCTGCCCCCGGGTCCGACCGGGGACCGGGCTCATTTCGTCCGAGGCGGGAGGGTACACCGCGAGCCCTCCCACCCCCCCAAGAAACACCCCCCGTAAAATCTCCCCAGGAGATTACCCCGTCGCGCATCCGTCGCGCCGGGGGGGGGGGCAAATAGCGAAAGCCGCCATCGCCCCCCCCCCCGCACCCCTTATGGCGGCGGATCCCTGCGACGTCGTCGCGTCCCACGTTCGCGACCTGTCCGAGCGGGATCGTACCTTTCACGATCCCGCTCGGACTTCTCCTTGAGGGCCATGACCTCCTCGCAGAAGGTGGTCACGGCACTCCATCATGTCTCGCCGGAAAGCATCTGTCTCACGACGCCTGCCGGCGAGAGATCCTCCCTTATTTCTGGCGTCAGAGCGTGGCGGGCCACCGCAAACACCGGGCACTCCGCCAGCGTGTGCTGTGCGGCGTCCTACGCCGCCCCGCAGAGCCAACAGTGGGGGGTCCATTCCCTGTTCCTCCAGCACAGGAACTCCCCGAACACCCTGTGTCCGGAGAGCACCTGCGTGACCCTGAGCGACAGGGCGCCGTGGCCGAGGTCCCGCCACTCCGATATCATCGGCAGGACCGCCCCGACGGCGCGGGTTCCGGCGGCAGCCTCCTCTGTTAGGGATCTCTGCCACTTTTCCGCCGCGACGGCCTTGCTCCGGTGTTCCTCGACCGTCGGCCCCGGCAGGTCCTCCCCGGCCTGGCGGAGGGCTCGCGGATACCAGTATGTACTGGATTCGACCTCCGCCTGGTACCGGAGTGGGATGAGACCCGCCAGGACAATCGCCCCCTCGTAGGCGATCGTGCAGTAGCCTCGCACGATCCTGATGGCCAGCCGGCGCACCACCCGCCGCAGCAGAGTGCAGCTGTGCCTGCTGACCGCCAGATCGCCGGCCCATATCGGAGCCCCGTTTAGGGCTATGGACCGGACGATTCCCACGTATAGGCGGCGAAACCTCACTCCCGGCCCCCCGAGGTTGGGCAACAGGCGGCCATGATTGGTCGCCACCTGTTCCAATCGGGGAGCCAGGCGGCCGAACTGAACATCGAACCGCCAGTGGCTGTTGAGATACAGGCCGAGGTATCGAAGACCCCGGCCGATCACGATCCGGTACCCGTCGACCTCGAGCCAGAGCTGGGCCGCGGGGCTACCACACGCCGACGCTCGAAGAACCACATATCCTCGGTCTTGTGAGGAGCCAGCGCCAGACCCAGCGCCCGTATCGCTCTTCGCACGATGGCGACCCCCACCTCGGCACGGCGTCAGGTCCTCAACCAGTCCCGCCCGGTGGCCAGCAGGTACTAGTCATCTACGAATACCGTGGCCCACACCCCGGGCGGGCAGATCACCCGCAGCGCCCGTTGTACCCCACGTTCCATAAGGGGGGGCCCAGTTTGGACCCCTGGGGCACTCCGCAGTCAACCTCCCTCCAGTGCAGCGTACCGTCCCGGCCCATGTACAGTATCCACCTGCCATCCAGGAAGGCCCCGATGATCCTCTGCAGATACGGGGGGACGATGTGGCGAACCAGCGCCCCCCGTATCGTCCCATGAGGCAGTGTGTTGGACGCGTTTGTAACGTCCAAGGAGACGCCCAGCGCCACCTCACCCCTGGACGTGGCCGACTCGGCGAGGGTGCGCACCCGCTGGATAGCGTCGATGGTGCTGCGACCCTCGCGAAATCCGAACTGGATGTCGGCCAGATCGGGGCCAACGCTCGACAGGTGGTGGACGAGGCGGTTTGCGATGACACGCTCGAAGAGCTTTCCCACCTCGTCCAACAGCACAATAGGCCGGTACGCAGAGGGAGAATCTGCGGGCCGTCCGTCCTTTCGGAGGAGGACCAGCCGCCCCTCCTTCCAAATTGAGGGGAGCACCCCCTGTTCCAAAGCGGCGCTGAAAAGGCGGCACAGCGTCGGACCTAGGATGCCGGACGCGATAACCCAGGCGCGGCCGGGGATGCCGTGCGGGCCCGGGGCGGTGTGCTTGGCCCCAAGCCTTCTGACCGCATCGTGCAGCTCCTCGTCTGTGACCCCCAGGTCGGCGGATCAGGCGACGGGCTCCGCCGGCCCTTGCTGGTGGCGCGGGCGCGACGTTCCCCCGGAACGGGAGAAGAGGGTGTCTATTACCCGCGTCAGCAGCTGGGGGTCCAGGCTCTCCGAGACGGGGGGCGCCCGTTCGCGGAGCTTGCCCATGACCATCCGGTAAGGGCGCACCCACGGGTCCTCGTCTAGAGAGCCCTGGAGCTCCTCCCACGCCCGGGATTTCGCGTCCTTGATAGCCTGCCTCAGGGCTACCACGAAGACCTGGTATGTGCCCCTCAGCAGATCCTCCCTCGCCGGGTCGCGGACTCGAGCCCTCCGGGCGCGCCGCCACTGGCGCCGGGCGTGCTGACACTCGGATCGGAGATCCGCAATGTCGCCCGAACACGAGTACACCGCCCTCCGGGGGGGCAGGCGCGGGGCCCGGGGCATGGCGGTGTCGCATATTGCGGTCATCGCCACCCGGAACCACTTGGCCTCCCCCTCAACGTCCACGACCGGCCCGGCCATAAGAGCTAGCCAGGCCACGACAAGGGCTGCGGCCATCAGCATGTCCTTGTCCAGCCTCCTCAGCACCCAGCGACGCAGTGGCGGACAACGCGCCGGCCGGATGGCGGCGAGGAGGGAGGAGCCTACGGTGATGTATAGATGATCACTCAGCGTCTCCCTCGCCGCCACCCTCCAATTTTGCACCATGCGCCCGGCCACAGGGGACGCCCAGCTCAGATCCACAATGGATTCCCCCTGAGCCCGAACGCAGGTGCTAGCGGAGCCCCTGTTCAGGAGCAGGAGCGCCGCTCCAGCCGCCCAGAGCAGTACCGCCCCTCCTCTCGCGTCGGTCCCCGGGGACCCCCAGGCTTCGGCCTTGGAGTTGAAATCCCCGAGGACCAACGTCGGCCGTGTGTGGGAGCTAACCACAACGCTCCCCACCCGGTCCAGGAACTCCTCGAACCGCTCCAGGGACCAGCTGGGCGGCGCGTACACGCCCACCACTGCTACGCCCCCTCAGTCAAAGGCCACGAAACCCCGCCCTCGTGCTAAGACATCGGCGGGCGGGGGGGCGTGCCGACTCCCCAGGATGATGGCGACGGAGCCCGCCGCCTCGCCGAACCACTTGGGTCGGTCCAGTACGCGGTACGGCTCCGACACCACCGCAACCTCAATCTGCCACTCGGCCAGGTTTGTAGCAAAACGTCCTGCGCCCCGCCCGAGGGGTTGATGTTGGCCTGCAGGAAAGGACCCTTAGGCCCTATTGCGTGCCGGCTCCACCGCTGCGTCCACAGCTGCTCCTGCGTTGCAGGGGCCCACTACCCCAGTGGGCGATGCAGCCGGGGACTGCTTCGCGCTCGTCTTTTTGGCGGACTTCTTCCGCCCTTTCTTCGCGGAGACCGACGGGCATCCTCTGGTCCCCATCCTGTGCCCCACGGGCCGCCCTGAATCGGTGCACAGGAGGCACCGCGACGGGGCCGTACAGCCACTCGCTCGATGGTCCAGATCGCCGCAGTTGAAGCAGCGATCCGAACGATCGACCCCGCAGGGACACTGCTGCCTGACATGTCCAGGCTCCAGGCAGCGGTAGCACTGCAGGGGGCGAGCCGCCAGGGCCTCGACCCGTGCTGATGACCAGCCGACCCTTAGCCTCCCCGCGTCGACGACCTTGTTGGCTGCGGTGAGGGGGCACCTCACCCAGACCCTCCCCAGGCCACGGGGTGGGGCGCGAATCTCCCCCACCTTGACCTCCTCCGCGGTGCAGGCTCCTCCGGTTGCCACCGCCGCTGCTACCTCCTCCCGGGTGACCAAATCGTCGAGCCCGATGAGGCGGATCTCGCCCATCTTAACTAGGCACGCCACCATAACCTCATCGGACCCGCGGAACACAGTTTGGAGTCGGCTAGCCTGGGCCGCTGCCTTTGCCGTCCTCTCCGTCCCGGCGATCTCCAGGACGAGACCGCCGGTGGCCGCGCGCCTGGGCCGAAGATCGGTGATGCCGATCTCCGCGAGGTCGACCTCCTGCCTGGCCCTGATCATGGACTCACAGCAGGTGGTCTTCGCCCCGGGCGCGACCGTTAGCGTGACCGCCGAGGTTTTGGGGGGGGGGGGCGGACGAGGCGGGGCTTCTTTGTGACCTCCTTTGTCGTCTTGCCCCCCGTGGTTCCCTCTTTCGTGCGGCCGGGGGGTTTGTCGTCCCGGCCGTCGTCCTCCTCCCCGTCTTCTTCGCCGGCGGCGGAGGGGGGGCCATCTCCATACCCTTCTTCTTCGCCGCCTCTGCCTTCTTGGCTTTGCGGCCTGACCACCTTGGACCACGCCTCGGTCTCCTGGCGGTGGTCCTCCTGGATTTTTGCCAGCCTGTCGGAAACGAACGAGCCGCATGAGGCCTGCA
Source organism: Osmia bicornis bicornis (assembly GCF_907164935.1). NCBI lineage: Eukaryota > Metazoa > Arthropoda > Insecta > Hymenoptera > Megachilidae > Osmia > Osmia bicornis. Next base: position 10,392,519 of record NC_060224.1, read on the forward strand.
GGCCGGGAAGGAGCGCGAGTCCCAGCCGCCCCCGAACCCTTTTTCTGGGGCTGCGGAGTTCCCCCGGATGTCGTGGGATCCCCGCGCTATTGCCTCTTCCCCTGCCGTCCAGAGGTGGCAGGAGGAGGGCACCCAGCGGGCCCCGTCCCGCCCCCCGGCGAGCTCCCGCCGGAGGTCGGCCACGCTCCGCGCGATACGGGCACCGATGCCATCCATGAGCGCGGCCGTCCCCGACGCCCCGGCCCCCCCATGGCGGCCGGGGCCTCGCGCTCGGTGGGGTCGTCCACGGCCCGATCCCCTGCGGTCGCGGCTGGCGACGATGAACGCACCGGGGCGGGGTCCTCCGTCTCCTCCAACGTGGTAGCCCTCCGACAGCTCCTCTTCGCCAAGGCCTCCTGTTCCAACGGGGACGCCGGCCGCGACGCCTTCCTGGTGCCAGGGGCGGCTGGGGCTTCTACCGCCGGGGCTTCTACTGCCGGGGGCCTCTCGCGGAGAGCCTCCAGCTCCCGCCGCAGCGTCGCAATCTCCTCCCCTTGTGACGCTATTTTGGCGTCGCGGAGCTGTAATTGGGCCCTGAGCTCCTCCGTTTCGTGGTCGTCGCGGTGCCGCGCGGCCCTCAGCCCCAGCTCGTTTACGACCGCCTCCACATCATAGGATGCCTCCCTGAGGGCACGGACACACGTGCCCTTCAGGTTTTTGGAGCACCCCGCGACCTTCTCGACCTTTACGGCGCCCTCCATGGCGCGCGCCACAAGGTCTGGCGAGGGGAGGTGGCGCACCTCCCGCGCAATTTCCTCCGCCTCCCTCAGCTTCAGGGCCGACGGCTTGGTTGGCGGTGGGCCGCGCCGACGTCCAGTATCTCCCTAGTTGCCTGCAGCTCCATCTCCTCCCGCTGTAGGCGCAGGAATTCTTCTTTCTTCGCGGCAAGGGCCACGTAGTCCCCCGATGTATGGGGGCGTTCCCTCTTTGCCGCAGCCGAGGTGCTGGGGGTCGTGGGCGGCACCGAGATCACCGACCCATCCGACTCCTCCTCGCTGTCAACCGGCTGTCGCCAGAATCCCCTATCAGAGGCAGCAGAAGAAGCCCTGCTGCCCCTGGTGGATCCTGACGACATGGGTCGCGCCCTTCTGGCCCGAGCGGGAGCCGCGGCCCTCCTGGGTCACGGCTGCGCCGTCTCCTCATCCCTCGCCGACCGGACCGTGACAGGTTCCCTTGCCTGGTTTGTCATCGTTTCGTCCCGTCCTGCGTTTTGTTTTTGGTTTGTAGAATTTTCCATGTTCGTCCCACGAATAGGTCGGATCCTAGGTCCGCCCAGGCAGAGCCGCCTTACCTGGGTAAGGCAGATACACCCGGGGGGTCGCCAGGTACCCCGGGGTTGGTCGCTAGCGACTGGTGCACCCACCAGCCACCCCTGGTGCTAACTCCAGGGGCACCCCCCTCACCACGTGCCGCAGCTTGGGGCTAGGAATTTTTGAAGAGATTGTCATCCTCGCAGGCCGGCCGGTTAAGGCAAGCCTACCGTTCCAGCGAAACGTGACCACTGGATTACGGTATAATTGCTAGGGCACTCCGGGTTCGCTACCCGCACCAGAATGCCACACAGCCTGGCCCCTGGAGAACTCAACGACGCCGCTGCAACCTTCATCGCCTCTCAGCCCTGGACCTTACCGGCATGGTAGTACCTTCCAGAGTCCAAAGGCCGTAGCCCAAGGACCCCGCCGGCATCGCCCCAAATCCTCATTGAGGCCATTCCAGCGGCAGTGATCGTCCCCCATTCAGTCGCCTTGTACGACAGGCAGGGGTTACCGTGTCCGTATTCTATCCCCCAGTCATAGGGGAGGTTTTAATGGGCTTTCCTTCCCTTGGTGTTTGGTCCGCGGGAGCTATCGCCCCTGCCCTCCATGCGCTCCGAAAAGTGCATGGCGAGCATTCCCCTATCCGCCACCTGGGGACGCGCCACGTCGGGGTATCACCTCCCCGCCCATCCTGGATAACCAGGTAGGTCCGTGGAGCGGGAATCCAGCCTAACCTATCCTTTTTTTTTTTTTTACGTGGGGGAAATCTTCGAAAGACGCCCCAGACCCTCTGGGGAGGAGCCGAGGGTAGTGCCGGATTTTTACCGGCAAAAACCCCCACGGTGGCCTACGCTGGGTTTTGGGGAGGGCCCCGGGACATCTGACGAACAACACCGGGGGCCAAACACCCATGGCGCGTTGACGCCGCCTTGCTCGGGGGAGGGTCTAGCTTTGGCCCTCCCCCTACGTGCCAAACCCCGCCGCCATCGGGGGCCGCAGCCGATGACGGCACTCCTCGGGCCGCGTGCAATAGGGACCGAGGCCCCAGCCCCGGTCCCCTGCGGCTCCGCATAAGTTTCGTGGGGCCGCGCGATCGGTGTTGAGGGGACCTCCTCTTCCGGGGGTGACTGGTGTCCCCCTATAGAACTCCTCTTCACCCCGTTGGGGGCGGTGGGCCTGGTACGTAACATCTTCACGGCCCACCGCCCCATCTCCCTCAGGTGACGCCGTCAGGGGCTCTCCCCCGACGACGCCCCGTCGATCTTCTGCGCATGGGGTCGGTTCCGTCCCGACCCCGCTCCGCTTCCTCCTCATTACTGCGAGACGGTCATCGCCCTCCACTGATTCTCGCCGGCGAGCATCTCTTTGACAAGTGCCGCCGGCGAGAGATCACCACCAACTTCGCACCGCAGGGCGTGACGGGCCCGCGCAAACGCTGGACAGTGCTCCAGGGTATGTTGCGCGGTGTCCCGTCCCGCCCCGCAGTGATGGCATGCTGCAGTTCCCTCCACCCGGATCCAGTGCAGGAACTCACCAAAACAACCGTGTCCGGTGAACACCTGTGTGGTCCTAATCGTGAGCCTTCCGTGGCCGCGGTCCCGCCATTTCTTGAGCACTGGAAGGTCCGCCCCGGCTACGCACTGGGCGGTGGCGCCGCTCTCAACGAGCTCGCGTCGCCACCGACCCAGGGCTCTCTGCCGGGCCTGGCGCCTAATTCTAGCAACAGCTTCGGTCATCTCTTCTAGCGGGATCCTGTCCAGACGAAGGGCACGCAGACGCCAGAAGACTTTGGCGTCACCCTCTGCCTGGAACTTGAAGGGGACAACCCCCGCCAGGGTCATCGCCGCCTCGTAGCGGAACGTGCGGTAACCTCTGATAACCCTGATGGCTGTCCTCCTCTCAGCCCGGCGCAGCAGTTGCTGGCTGCGCCGAGAATCCATCAGTGCGTTCGCCCATATGGGCGCACCATAGAGGGCCATGCTCCGCACGATCCCCACGTAGAGACGGCGAACCTTCTCGTTGGGCCCCCCGATATTGGGCAGTAGACGGGCAAGCGCGTTGCTTGCCCTGTCTAGTCTAGGGGCCATACGACCGAAGTGCTCTTCGAAGCGCCAGTCGCTGTCCAGGTGGAGGCCCAAGTACCGGTGGCCCTTCCCCACCTGGACGTCGACTCTACTCACATGGACCACCAACTGGGGCGGTGGCGCAACCCCACGCCGAGGCGAGTAAAACCACATCTACCCGCCCCAAAAACCGGGGGTCGAGGCACTCCGTGACCGGCGGCGCCCAGGGCCTAAGCTTGCCCATCACCATTTTGTATGGGCGCCTCCATGGGTCCTTCTGGAGAGAGCCTAGGAGCTCGTCCCATGCCCGGATTTAGACTTCTTGATGGCCGTCTGCAGGGCAGTTTCTAAAACTCGGTACTGCCCGTACAGATCCTCCTCCCTCGCTGGGTCGCGGAATGCCCTTCTTCTGCGGGCCCTTTGCCACTGGCGACGGGCTGCGAGACAATCTCGTCTCAGATCACCAATGTCGCCCGTCCACCAGTAGGCGGCCCGCCTGGGGAGGTTCTTGGCCCGGGGCATGGCGGCGTCGCACACCGCCATCATGGCTCCCCGGAGCCATTCTACCTCCTCCCCAATGTCCGCGACCGGCCGGGCAGGTGCTGGCATCCAGGCCAGAACGAGGGCTGCAGCCATTAGCACGTCCTCGTCCATCCTCTTCAGCGTCCACCGTAGCGGTGGTAGTCCACAGGGGCGGCGGGCGGTGGTGGACCACCGGGGCGGCGGGCAGTGGTGGTAAGGTCGAGGCGGATGTATAGATGGTCCCAAAATGTGACCGCCTCTTCCACCACCCTCCAGCTCTGCACCATACGCGCGGCCAGGGGAGGCGCGAAAGACAAATCGACTATAGACTCCCCCTGGGCACGCACGCAGGTGCTAACCGACCCCACATTGAGCAGGTGGAGTCCTAGCCGCGCCGCCCAATTTACGACCGCCCTGCCTCTAGGGTCTGTCCTCGGGGAGCTCCAAAGTGACGCATGGGCATTAAAGTCCCCGTGGACTAGCACTGGCCGGGCGGAACAACGGAGACAAAGTCCCCCACACGGACCAGGTATTGTTCATATTGCGCGACAGGCCATCTGGGCGGGGCATAGAGACCCACCACCGCTATTTCACCCCACAGCACGCCGACGAACCCCCGGCCCCGTACCAGAGGGGCGGGGTGTGGGGGTACTGCGGTGCGAATAATCGCCACGGAGCCGTCCTCGACCCCGAACCAGTCTGGTCTGTCGAGGACTCGGTACGGCTCCGCGGCCACCGCCAACCCAGCCTTCCACTCGGCCAGGGTTTGGAACAACATGTCCTGAGCCCTGGCCGAGTGGTTCAAGTTGGCCTGAAGTATAGGGCCCTTGGGCCCCATACCTAGGCTTTACGAGCCGCCTCCGCGGCATTTTTACTCGCCGACTTGGCAGGGGGATTTTTCTGGCCCCCCTTCTTCGACTCCGCAGGCTTGGTCCTTGATGCCTGTTCCTTGGGGGCTGTTCCTGCCCCTTCAACGGCACTCTTCTTCTTCTTCCTCTGGGAGGAGGTGGGGGCACAACCTTTTGCCCCCAATCGATGCCCCGTGGGCCGCCCCGGGTCCGCACAGAGGGGGCACCGTGGGGTGGGGCTACACTTGCTGTCCACATGGCCCGACTCTCCGCACACATAGCAGCGGTCGGACCTATCAGCTTCGCAGGTGCATCGCTGCCTATCATGCCCTCTTTCCAGGCAGCGATAGCACTGCAATGGCCGCGGTGGTAGCGCCTGTATTCTGGCCTAGGACCACCCGACCAGAACCCTCCCAGAGGCGGATAACTTATTGAGTGCCGCTAGACGGCATCTCGCCCAGACAGGATCGGTCCTTTGGGGGGAAGTGCGAATCTCCCCATTTTAATTTCTTCAGCGGAGTAACCCCCCGCAGCGGCCAATGCGGTCGACACCTCCGCCGGGGTGACCGTGTCGTCGAGACCGGTCACCCTAACCTCGCCCATTTTTATGGGGCGGGCAACCCTCACCTCGGTGCCACTGAACACCTGGCGGAGTCGGTCAGCCAACTTGGCAGCTTTCTCCGTCCTGTCCTCCCCAGGTAACTCGAGGACCAAGTCACCGGTCCGAGCTCTTCTGGGCATCAACGCCGTGATGCCCAGCTCCTCCACCTTGACCCGCTCCCGGGCCATGAGCATGGCCTCGGCGTATGAGACCTTAGCCTCGGCAGCTAGGTTGATGGTGACCGCCGCAGTACGAGAAGGGCGGGGGGCCTTCTGCCTGGCAAGTTGGGCCCCTTGCCCCTTAACCGCCGGTGCCGCGCCTCTCTTCTGCCCCTTCTGGGCAACCACTTTGGAGCTCTGGGAGGGAGAGGCCTTGGCCGCTGCCGCCTTCTTCTCTGCAGCTTTAGCACGGGGGCCGACCACCGTCACCCAGGTCCCATCCGCCGTCCTCCGATGTTCTTCGACAATCCGGGCCATTCTAGCCTCCACAAATGATGGTTGGTCGAGTGCTGAGGAGGGCCCCGGCAACGGCTCCGTGGCAGGCAGGGTCCTATTTCGCACCCGCGTCTCAGCTTCCTTCCTCGATGCTGTGGGGATGGTCGCATACGCAGTTCCCCCCTTAACATGCTCCGCCCTGTTAGGCGGGGGCTGGACGGCTGCAATAGCGGCTTTGATCTCTGCCCGGAGCCCCGACGGGCCCTTTTCGAGGAGAGCCGCCAATCCCCTCATCAGGTCTGGCTCGAGGCCACCAACCTTCCCCTCCTCTTTTCCAGGTGCAGCAGCTGGGATTGGGACTTGCACAACGGGACATTCAGGCGGGCAAGACGGTAAGTCGAAAGCTTCGACTGCGTCCTTCCTCCTTTTCCTGCCCGCCTCTTCGCCAGACAACGGCGAGCCGGGCCTCGCCGACCTTTTGGATGGGCCGGGGCCTTCAGGCGCCGGCACCTCTGTGGCAGCGACCCTGCACGTAATGTCTGCGAGGCTATTTTGCAGGATGTTAATTTGGGCCTCCTGGGCAGCCACTTGTTCCTCCCGCAGCTTCAGCTGTTCGCGAAGCTCCTTCACCTCTTTATCGGCCTTGGCAGGTGCAGCCCTGATTCCCGCTTCCGTGTGGATGGCCTTATGGTAGCGGGAGGCCATCCTCAGCTTGCGAACAAATGTCCCTTTCAGCCGCTTGGAGACGCCCGCGACCTTGTCGATGTCGTGACAGAACTCCAAGGACTGCGCAATAAGGTCGCGCGTGGGGACTTGACTTCCTCCGCCAAGCCCTCAGGGTGCGGGAGGGACCTTCTACCCCGACTCGGTTCTATAGGGTCCTCGTTAGGATCGAGCAGCCTCCTCTCCTGCAGTAGGTCAAGTTCCCGGCGCTGGACATCCAGGACTCTCTGCTTAGCCGCCGCGAGCCACACGTACTGGCCCGTGGTCGGCGGGCGACCCCTCTTGCTCGTGCGCCGTGCCTCCAGAGATACTGCTGAGGAGAGTGACTCGTCCGAGTCCAAGTCCACCTCACTCTCTCTGGATGCGGGGGCATCAGAGGCCGTCGGGGAAACTCCGGCCCCTCCTCGTACCGGCCTCAGGGGAGGCCACTCCACATCCGCGCTAGTTAATCGGACGGATAGGCGGCGCGCATCCGTTACCCTGCTAGTGCTGGGCTGCGCCATATCCTCCGCGCCCGTTTCCCGTCTCGCGTCCTGTTGAACAGCCGCAGTCGTCGTCGGTACGTCCCGTCCAGTGTTTGTTGTTGTTGTTGGCGTTTTTAGTTTCAAGTCATCCATAGTGTTCCCACGAGTGGGTCGGTGTTGTGGGTCCACCCGGGCAGAGCCGCCTTACCCGGGTAAGGCTAGTTCACCCGGGAGGTCGCCAGATAGCCCGGGGTTGGCCGCTAGAGACGGATGCACCCATCAGCCACCCCTGGCGCTGACTCCAGGGGCGCCCTCATCACCGCCCACCGCAGCTTGGGGATAGAGATTTTTTATAGCGGTTGTCATTCCCGCGGGCCGGCCAATGAAGGCAAGCCCCCCGTTCCAGCGAAACGTGACCACTGGGTTACGGTGTAATTGCTTGGGCACTCTGGGTTCGCTACCCGCACCCGACCGCCACGCAGCCTGGCCCCTGGAGAACTGAACGACGCTGCAGCCACCTTTTCGCCTCGCCGACCCATGGCTTATCGGCAAGGGACACCCTGCCAGGATCCGTAGATCCCACCGGCATCGCCCAGGGTCATCTGCGAGGCTACTTCGACAGCAGCAAACGCCCCCCTTTCAGTCGCCTTGTACGACAGGCAGGGGTTACCGTGTCTGTATTCTATCCCCCAGTCACAGGGGAGGTTTTGATGAGTTTTATTTCACTCCTATCCTCCATGCACTCCGAAAAGTGCATGGCGAGCATTCCCCGATCCGCCACCTGGGGACGCGCCACGTCGGGGTATCATCTCCCCGCCCAGCCAGTACACTTGGCCAGGTCCGTGGGCCCCCCTGAAACCTTTTTTTTCTTTTTTTTTTTGGTTCAGTTGGAAGAGGAAATGCGTTTACACACGCGCGGGTTGGTTCCCCTTTTCGTCTATTCGGCTAGAGGGGACCCGGGCAGTGTGGGACTCATGTCCGCCCTGCAGGGGCAGCCTGGCGCCCGTGAGGTGAGAGCAAACCCAAAGAGGCAACGCCAGAAGGGAGCAACCTGGCAACCCAACCCTTAAGGGTTGAGTTTAGCCCAAGTGTATGCCACAGCCCTGAAGGGGCGACCTAGACGGGCAGCCCAGAGTGGGCACTCCCGAGGCTGGACATACTACCCACTAAAACCTCTCCCCTAACGTGGGCCGCCGGCACCTTTTCACTCGTTAGAATTCATAAAGGAATACCAGCGTATAGCCACAACGACGCTTCGGCACTTCAACGCATTTCGCGTTATTGCGGCCGCCCGCAAAAACGCCATGCGCTAGGCACATGGGGCATCTGCGGATCCACACCGTTGCACCTCCGATCCAGCGGTAGGACATTTTCAACCTGTACGGTAAGGCACAGGATTTTTCTTCGGCCACGACCAGGAGCCGAAGTAAGCCCATTCCGGGTGGTCGCGCTATGTGTTCACCTGCCAGGGCAGGAGCTTGCTCTTCGACACGGCCAGGAACCGAGACATCGTATCTCCACGGCCGACCGTGTCCATCTTCGTCTACCCTGGTTGGTTGATAATGATGATGTGGCTTATCCTAGATGTCATCACGCCCACCTGACCTTCCACGAGGACAGGCCATTTTTCTTCGGCCACGACCAGGAACCGGAGCTCCTGCTCAACGGGTGATCGCGCCATGTGTTCACCTGTTTTAACAGGGCTTGCTCTTCAACACGGCCAGAAACTGGGACATCGTATCTCCACAGTTGGCCGTGTCCATCTTCGACCACCATGGTTGGTTGATAATGATGATGTGGCTTATCCTTGCAGTCACCACGTACACCTGACCTTCCACGAGGACAGGCCATATTTCTTCGGCAACGACCAGGAACCGGAGCTCCTGCTCAACGGGTGGTCGCGCCATGTGTTCACCTGTTTTAACAGGGCTTGCTCTTCAGCACAGCCAGGGCCCGGGGCGAGTCGTTTCCCCGGTTGACTGTGCCACATCTTGGTAGGCTGCAATCCTCGATGACCTGTCCCATACATACTTTACACACACACACACGCTCATGACAAGCATAGCGCTTCGAGTAGCGCTTCGAATGCCCCAAATATGCAACGATAAATAATGAATAAATAATGAGTAAAGGATAAATGAATAAATAAATGAATATATGAATGAGTGAATGAATAAATAAATAATGAATAATGAATAGGAATTAATAAGCACATGAAGCCCATGAATAGAATAGATGAGCCCATACATTGAATAACAGCTGTCATAATAAGCATACTAAACATACTAAACATACTAAAACTGGTTAAATCAAATCACAAATACAACGGGAAATAAATATATATATGCATCTAATGCATCTAATGCAATAGAGCAGTTAATGAATAGTTAACAGTAAAAGAAACAGTAAGCAATATGAGAACGTGAGAAATTGTGAAGTAAACATAAGTAGTATTGCACGCAAGCAGGCAAGCGAGCATATGTGAACTGGACATAAGCAAATGACCAACAAAACCTCCAAAACCTAAAACGTCAAACATACATACATACAGCCGAGCAGCCAAATAGCAGAAGAGGAATATTTAACATTCAACACTAGCGCACAATATAATCACATAAATTTAAACTCAAGATAAACTATAAATTTGAGATGAAATAAACCAAGGATGTGAACCATAAAGTAAAATAATGTCGCCAGACAGATAGTAAATAGCAAGCCAGCCATAAGAGAAGAGAAGCAAACATAACATAACATAGAATGCTACTAATTATTATCAGAGGTAAAGGTAAATAAGGTACAGTATAAAAAATAGAATATAGGGTATAACCAGAAAGTAAGCTGGGAAGAAAATAAATAGGTGAGCGTAATGTAATACTAATAATTGAAACCATTCATTGAAACTATTAAGTTACTTAAATTTACTTGCAGGAACATTTACGCGACCACAACCTCAACGTGGTTGGCAAGCGAACATGATGGAGTACAATCAATGATCAAATGAAGGCAATAAAAAACAATTAGAAATTATTGCGAGCAAATCATCAATAAAGATAAGTAGCAACATATACCTCATAATGAGAATAATAGGAAGAGACAAAACTGTTAACATCAGAAATTAACCATAGTATTAAATGTAAAATGTAACATAATCCTAGTCTATTTGCAGGAAGCCCTAACGCCAGCCAATGGAAGTGGAGGTAGAGTGTAATTAACGGATAACAGGAGAAGAGAACACCCATCTGATATAATATGGGGAGCACATGAGACCTAAATCGGCATAAACCATAAGGCAGATCAAACAATTCAAATAGTTATAAATTGAGTAGATTAGATTGTTACGGGATTATAATACCGCTCCGATAAGTGTGGTATTAATATTAGTACTGATACAGGTAAGTCGACGCAATACAGCGCGTGGTGAAAACTAATCAATAATAAACAATCAATAATAAACCCCACATACAACCATATTACTACTAAAACATAATATAAAGGTACAAGAAAACTAAACTACTCTACAATAGATCAAAATTACTATGAACATATGTGTATATATAATATGTAACGAAAACACTCCAAATATAATCAATTTAATAAGTATACCGATGTAGATAATTAATTAAACTCCTCATACCATAGTCAGTTTAAATGATGCAGTTCCATTAAACCCCCTTTAATACCAATTAATAGAAAAGGCATATAGGTGCTAAACACAGCCAGACACTCCTATAAGAAATTCATATGAGATCCACGGTCAAGAAATTCAAAGAATTTAAGGAACCATAACGCATATATGTATGTATAGAAAACCATAAAGACATTGTATCATGCAGGACGGACTATCGCAGCGTATGCCTCCCTGAGCACCAGCCGAATTAACCAATACTGAACTAACACTTTCCAAATCAGAATCAAAATCAGAATCAGAATTGTAATTAAGAAAGGGTAATTAATGTACAAAAGATTGCATAAAGTACCGTAAGTATTCAAAATACACAGATTCACAACGGTCACAGCTGCACTAGAATTGAATTAAACATAGTATGCAAAACATTATCCTGAGGGGGGGTACGAAGAGCTACAAAAGAGCAGTGAATAATATTATAGGAACATGGAACGTAAAACGTAACACTCAATTGAAGAAGAAGTCACTGAAACATGTCAAGTGACCAAGAATAAAAATAAGAAAAGAATAAGGATAGTGAATAGTGAACGGCGAACAATAAACCAATAAACCAATAAACCAATATCGTTACACGTCATTCATATCTAAATTGCTAAAGGATATATGATACATCTTATAGTCTACAATTAATTGACAATGCCTGGGAGCCGAAACAACCCCCGAAAGCTTAGAAACAATGCATGATACTACAAGAGGAACTAAGGAGCTAAGAACTAAGAAACAAGAAACCAGAATCAGAATCAAACCCACCCTTAAAATATGCAAAGGGATTATAAACGCAATATACGCATATGATATAAACTCATTAATCCATCCAATCCAGATAGACTCTTCTAAATTCCATAATACAAGACCCATTAAACTAAGTCAAATAAATATAACCGCAAATATAATCGCATATATAATCATCACAGATATAACCACAGATATAATCACAGCAGGTAAAATAAAGCAGACACATATTAATAATCGGTATCAAGTAATTTAATTCAATGCAATTCGATATGCCATATGCCATTGTTAATTACTCTGTACATTTACTTACTCAATTATAATAATATAATGGAATAGAAAGTTAGGAAGTTATATAATAAGAATGCAATACAATACAATTTAATACAGAATACTGGTTAAGTACTGCCTAACATAGCTAACTAATATTGCTGAATAACTGGACACAATCCAAGGTCTAAAATAATAATATTATAATATAACATATAATATATTCAATGCCTAAATGGTCACAGATTGAACGCAGGCTGAACGCAATTGAACGTAGATTGAACGTAGCTTGGATGTAATAACATTAATAACATAAATAAAAGAATACAATATTACAACATAATACAATATAGTATAATATAATATAACATAATATAATATAACATAATACAGCATATAATATATAATATATTATAGTAAGTAATATAAATGCACCGAATGCATAAAATGCACAAAACGGAGCTAATGATATCACATTAACAAATACACTGCAATTACACTACAATACAATACCTTCGAGCGCAGCACATTAGTACGCGCACTGTCACAGCAATCACATCCGCACGAATAAATACAAAATTTAAATTAGAAAATTCAAAATTCAATTCAATTAATTAATTAATTCAGTTTAATTGACACTTATCACTTAACACTTCGTATCACATCGCATCATAGATGACCGATGACCATGTCAACGTCAACTAAGATAGGAAACCGAGCGAAGTAAAATAAAGAGCGCGACCATAAACCATAAAGAACATAGATACCTAGTGTTTGAATTCCCTATTCCATACCATAATGATTATCGACCATCAAATTAACCACCAAATCATCAAATTCATCAACTAATTATACAGAATATATAAACGTTCAAAAGCGAAAAGCGGAAATAAGAGCGAAAACACTTCAACAACTTTCAATAAATCACCGCGATGGAAACCAGAAGTAAGGTACCTACGAAAGATAACGATAGCAAAACGCACCGTAATAAGTAAAGCATGCAATACTGCCCGAAGATAAGCCGTAAAGCTATCCCTAGTCGGTAACCAACCGCAGCACCAGAGATATTACCAACCGCAACTATTCCATCCACCACATAATACTCGGCCGCTCGCTCCATAACGGTTCCGTAACGGTTATCCACAGACCAATTATCTGCCGCGCAGCAATTACCTACCGCGCGCCAGTTACCCGGTACACACAGTTATCGACTGCAAAACCATCCATCGTGCAGCCGCGCAATCCTAGGGATCCATACTTACCATCAAACTTATCATCAAAGATAAGTCTGATATACAGTACTTTCACGAAGGTATAAAGCACACGAACATCAAATCAAGCTTCCAGACAAATCAAGATAGAGGATAAATCAGTTAAATATATAAAAATTATATATAATATAGTATTGATTTTACATATTATATATAAATATGAATCATACGTTTGTAATAGGGTGGAATGAAATAAATATAAATTACATATAAATTACAAATTACAAACAATAAAGAAAAATGAAATGAAATCAAATGAATCAACCCGAATAAGATCCACCGATTGCGCAGATTGCAGGACACACTGTATTACTACATATCGCGCCGCAGAAAACAGATTATACAAAACAACAGAACAACAGTACAACAGAATCAACGGAATCAGGAATCGCCACAGAACGAAGGGCCGAATAAATAAATAGAATAAAACATTTAACTTAGACAAAATCAAGCAGTAAAGTCAAACAACGTCAACAACGCATGCGATCAGGAAAGTCCCGTGAGCCCAATGAAAACAACTCTAGGTCAAATAATATTAGTTAGTAAAATAAAATAATAAATCAATGAAACTAGAATAAATCATGGTAACAGGCAACTAGCAGAAATGAAATATGAAGCAGAAATGAATCAATAAATCAAGAAAAATCGAATCAGATCAATGTATAGCTTTAATCAATCAACATCAAAATGAAGGAACGAATGAATAATGAATGAACGAATGTACGTAAACTGAATGCAGGTAAAACAGTTAAGGATATTCACAAATTGGGAACTACAGAAAGTGTGTAACGCGCAACATACGTAACCAACATAACCGACATACATAGCCGACATAATGTAATGTAATGTAATGAAATGTAATATAATGTAAAATAATAAATAAAGCAAATGAGTTATATTCCAACTAAATATAACCGTAGGCCTTATTGGCTCAATCCCCCCTACTTTATAAATTATAGATTATACGGTTATAAGTCATAGTGTTCGAAAATGCGTTGATTTCAACCGTCGCCACACGAACCGCGGCAGCACTCTTCAGCGCGACCGGCAGCCACCTTGGATGCCGCACCAAGTTCCGAAGCCGTACCAACATTATAAGCAAGAGGAAACACTGTCGCCCCTTTCTTTGAGGTAACTCTGCACTATTCTAAGCTGTATTCACTATTCCGAGCTGTAAATGCCACGTCCAGCGCAGCTGTGCAGACGAAGAACAAGAAGAAGGAGAAATATCTCGGAATATGTGCGTGACGCCCCTTTCCTTGAGGTAAATCTGCAAATATCTCGGAAATGGTGCGAGCTATGGCAAAATGTTTGGAGACCTTTTCTGTAGGAAACTAAATTTCCTACTATTTATGTTCTATAACATTTTTTGATCAGATGCGTAGTTTTCGAGGTATATCGAGATATTCAAAAGGTCCGAAGCCGCACCAACATTATAAGGATGAAGAAACACTGCGGCCCCTTTCTTTGAGATAACTCTGCACTATTCTAAGCTGTATTCGCTATTCCCAGCGGTTGAATTGTATTTAGTATCTTATTTAATGATTAAGTAGATTTTATTAATAGCTGTGTAATACTGGTATAAATGATATAGAAATTTTTTTACACTTTTGAGTGGATTTTGGAAGTCGGTTTTTTTTTGTTGAAAAATATTGTATTTCACAGTATTTAGTGGTACGTTTAGTATTTGTAGGATGTCGTAAGGAAAAAATAAAGGAAAACAATCGGAATAATATTGGTTGTATTTTGTGTATTTACAATATCTTAAAATAAAAAGAAATAGAATTAAAAAAAATTAAAATTAAAAATACTAATATAAATGAAAAGAAACGAAAGAAAAGAAAAATAGAAATATACAAAATGAAAATCAAAAATAGAATGAAAAATGACATGAAAATAAACAAAAATACAAATATAAATAAAAAATGAAAATTAAAAATAATAGTATAAATAAATAATAAAATAATTTTTAACAAAAAATACAACCGACTTCGAAATGCACTAAAAAGTATGAAATAATTTCTACTTCATTTATACAAATACCCAACAGCTGTTAATAAAACCTATTTACTCGTTAAATAGTATACTAAATACATTTCAACCTTTTCGGAGGCGGCGCAAAATTAAAAACTTTTCTTCTACTAGGAAGATTCAGGCGTCGACAACCTATCAAATCATTATTGGCAGCATCGTATATTCGGGTATTTTTAATTTTGCGCCGCCTCCGAAAAGGTTGAAATGTATTTAGTATACTATTTAACGAGTAAATAGGTTTTATTAATAGCTGTTGGGTATTTGTATAAATGAAGTAGAAATTATTTCATACTTTTTAGTGCATTTCGAAGTCGGTTGTATTTTTTGTTAAAAATTATTTTATTTCACACTTTTTAGTGGAACGAGCAGTACTTATAGGATGCCGTAAGGTGGTTTACCGTTCTTATTGGTTAATTGCAATAACGATAGTTTTGAACGATAACAATTTCCATACAAGTTATCACAATAGTTATTAACAATAACAAATTGCATAAATTTTTGCAAGTGAGATATCGCGAAAATATCTCCTATTAGATGTGAAAGGTTTCATCGCAATCGGTACATGCCTTGCAGAGTACACATGTATGTGTATAAGAAACAGTAGAGAATCGGCGACTGCATGCTGACTCATACACCGGTAGAGACACGTAGGCATACGTAGAATTCAATGTAGTAGTAACAATAGTTTTTTACGAATATCTCGGAAACTAAAACTTTCCGTTAATTATGCATAATGAAAAAGTTGTTCAGAATCATGTCCCCGATAACATATTAAAAGGTCATTGCAATCGTCCAATCTTGACATTAAATGGCCCCGCGGCCATCTGCCGCGGTAGGCACGGCGTTTTTTGCCAGCAGCCGTTCCTCTTTCTGTAACGTAAAATGTTCAATGTTAATATCGTTCACCCATTTTACAATTAATTTTGTTTATTACTTGAGACGGAAATGTGTTAATTATTTTTTCGATGATATCTGTGAAACTCACTTCGCTGCGGCTTCACATCGGCCTCAGTTTGTTCCGGTTGTTGTTCGCTGTGGTGGTGTGGCGTTTGTTGCTGCGACGGTTGTTGCTGCGACGGTTGTTGCTGCTGCGGGACAGTTTGTTGCTGCTGCATTTGCTGTTGTTGCAGCTGTTGCTGCGTCTGCATGTGCTGCAGCTGTTGCGTTTATAATTTCGGTTTCTGAAAAAAAAAGGAGGTATGTAACATGCATGTTTTTGAATTATGCAGTATATTACTTTTTCACTGAAGTTGGAATTATACTTACGTTCATTTGTTTGAACCGTTATATCTTTCATATTTCTGTGAGAAAAAAAGAAGTTTCATGAATAAAAAAGGAAATAATCTGTTCGCATTTGTGGATGAAGTTCGGAAAAATAATCACCCCCTATTTCTTTAAAAGTTAGTAATGTTATGTGTTTTATACGCTGATTACGAATATCGTTGACAATGCTATCCAACTGTCTTTACCAGCTGTTAACGGTTACATGGAAGTTTTGGATATATGATATTGAATGAATATCGTAGTGAAATTTGGCGACAACTTGATTTGCATTCCGCAAAATAGAAAATCCGAATATCCTGAAGTAATTGAATAAACGGATGTACGTTTATCTTGTCGCGTCGCCGCCACAAGAATTTGGAAGTAACAATGTTGTTGAAATAATTTCTTATTTTTTCGCGTAATCGATGACGGCCGCCTTACGATGGCCCAATAGTCGCCAATTTGTCGTTATGATATTCGTAATCAGTGTATGAACAAACGTAAGAATACTTTTCTTTTTTAATCCAAAAAAAGGGGGGGTGAGTGGTTTTTCGAACTACACCCAAGTAAACCACGAACCATTGACGATGAAATTAATATATGTTATATGTATAATATATATTATATAAAGAAATGAAATATTGCTTGTTATTTGGTACTTACGTCTGAACAGCAGCTCGTTCGGATAGAAAATGAACAAAATCTGTGTCTTCTAAAGGAAGACAGTTGGTGGGGCACATTCCACGATCGCAAACACAAACAATTTTCGCTGTGCGTCGTATAGATGCACAAATATCTTCTAGTTCCTACATTATTAGAAGTTTGCCGACTGCTTCGAACGTAAAGAAGGACAGCGATTGAAAAAGAGAACGGAGCGAAAACAATCGACTGTATGTCTGTTGAACAATACTAATGCAACGACGAAAATTTTTTATTAATAATTTTTTTGGTTTCAAAGTGTTATCAACAGATTTGTGATATTTTTCTTATGAAAATAAGACCAAACCGGTAGTAAATCGGACTATTTTTTTTATTAATAACTTTAAATTGATGAGGTCAATCATTACTAGCCAATGAAAGTCAAATAAGACCGATTTCTTTCGTGTTGGTACTCATTTTAATCGGAATAAGCTGAACAATCCATTGATACTATTTTTTGGAAGATAAGACAAAAATTATTATAAATGTAATGTTTTTTACTGGATGGTGATTTGTTTTACTCGCGGCATCCTTTTGAAATGCCTCTATCTCGTTTTCTCTCGTAATACGTATTCTCTTTCCTTTTTTATGACGGATTCGAAGCTCTGCTGAGTTCCAGGAAATTGTCAGTAGGGGAATGTCACGCAATTTTATCAGCCAGCGTAGGGGAAATGAGGGATCCGTTGCACACACAGTCGTTTTCTTAATTGTTTACACTAGCCAAGTCAGTAGATGTAGGTGTTTCGACCAATAATATATTACGGCTGCAAGTCGTGTGAGCAATGGCGGGGCACGACCAATCCTACCCAAATTTTTGGCGACGGCCAAGTTACGAACGGCGAACAGCAGTCAGTTTCAATTAACACCTTGCAACGCTGCTTTCCATTGAATTTTTTTTCAATATGTTGTGTTGTGAGGTAAATTGTAACAATTATAATTTTTTTTTTTTGGAATTTTTTTGTAATAATTGATAAATAAAGAAGAGGGTCCAATTTTGCTTTCAGTAAGTAATTGTATTTGAAAACAATGGGACCAAGTCTGCTTTAAGCGACTTATTTGTATAAGAAGTGTGCTTGAAGCGACTAATTGTTAAAAGAAGTCTGCTATAAGCGAGCATAAAAGAAGTCTGCTTTAAGCGACTGATTGTTAAAAGAAGTCTGCTATAAGCGACTGATTGATAAAAGAAGTCAGCTTGAAGCGACTTATTTATAAAACAAGTCTGCTTTAAGCGACTGATTGCTAAAAGAAGTCGGCTTGAAGCGACTTATTTATAAAAGAAGTCTGCTTTAAGCGACTGATTGTTAAAACAAGTCTGCTATAAGCGACTTATTTATAAAAGAAGTCTGCTGGAAGCGACTTATTTATAAAAGAAGTCTGCTTTCAGCGACTGATTGTTAAAACAAGTCTGCTTTAAGCGACTGATTGTTAAAAGAAGTCTGCTTTAAGCGACTGACTGATAAAACAAGTCTGCTTTAAGCGGCTGATCGATAAAACAAGTCTGCTGTACGCGACTGATTGATAAAACAGGTCTGCTTTAAGCGACTGATTGTGAAAATAATAAAAAAAGCGCGGGAAATCCTTTTTTTAATCCTTCATCTTCACTGAAACTAGGTACGTCTGATATATGAAAGTATGGGTAGACGTACAAAAAGTGCATCCCGTATGAGACAGAGCCGTGCAAATGAATCAGATGATGCCAAACAATTACGTCTTTCTAAAAAACGTAAAAGAACCGCAGAGGCACGGCGTCAAGAAAGTATTGATGAACGCCATACGAGATTGTCTGCACAGCGGAAATATGCTGTTTCGAAATTATCGCGCGAAACTGTCATTAAAAAAAAACGTCGGCTAAGCCAAATTTCTCATCGTTTAAAGAACGAATCTGCCGAGCAACGGTCACATCGTATCGGATTAATCCGCCGGCGTGTAGCGAACGAATCTGCCGAGGAACAATCACGCCGATTCCGATTAATCCGTAGGCGTTTAGCTAACGAATCTGCCGAGGAACGATCACGCCGTTTACGATTAATCCGCAGACGTTGAGCGAACGAATCTACTGAGGAACGTTCTCAACGTCTAATGATTATGAGAAATCGTACGCGAGAAGTACTACGAAATGAAATTTAAATGCGCGTTTAAGGAATATGCGTGAAGTAGCGAAAAATCGAAGAAAAGAACTTCTCCTTCAGGTAGACAACTTTAAATCTACTATTAATATTTTTGCTGATGTACCATGTGCAGTGTGTTACAAGACTTTATATCCGCAGCAACGTTACGTTTTGCACACGCAGCCTTTGTCTGGTCTAATTCCTGCAAATCTAATACAATCGGAGAAGATAACAACATGTTCTCGTTGCCTACATAATCTTAAAAAAAAAAAGTTCCATCTAAGGCATTCTGGAATAAAATGGAACTAATGTCTGTACCTCAGGAGATAGCAGATTTATCGGAAATCGAGAAACAAATGTTGTGCAGACGAGTACCGTTTCTGAAAATCATGAAAATTCAAAATCGGTTCAGTCAGGATTGGTGCAAAGGTCAGGTAGTCCTATTTGCCCGCGATGTGTTTGAAGTAGCCGAGCAACTTCCACTTAGATTAAACGAAACCGGTATAATGATTGTAGTGGAAAGACTCGAAAATTTGGAGCGACAAAGACAATTTGAAGTAGACGTTGGGAAACTTCGAGTAGATTTACAATGGCTATTACAAAATAATGCTTTGTACAAAGATGTGCGACCATGTTTTTCTAATATTACCAATAACATTTTGGAAATAGCTGATGTCGTTGAAGAGCCTTGTATTGTAAGAAACGAAATGGAAGTTGCAGAAAGAAATACTGATTCAAACAGTAGATTTGTGAATGTTGGACCGAATGTAGCTATTTTACGAGGGTCGTGCCATCAAGCTAGCGATCGCTTCAGTATTGAATCTCGCGGTAAGCAATGTACTGGCATAGCTGCAGTTGCTTGTGTTGCGTTTCATTTGCTCGACCCTAGTACGTGGTGTACTAGTGATGTCGATTATGTACTTTTAGTAGGAGATAAATATTACCGTGATTGCATTGAAGCGCGAAATAATCCTGACCCCAGAGAAGTCAATGTCGACTATTTAGCCGTTACCGAATTATTGCCACACATATCATTTAATAACAACAGAGTCAATATTGGTTATGAAATGGCTGTAAATGGTCATATTGATATTGATAATAGCGATGAAGGATTTCCAAATTTAAAGAACGCTTTGATTACGTTTTTCCAACAGTATACGTACGGAATTCTTACTGCCAATTTTACATCAGTCGCTGTATCATGCGGTAACCAGTCGGAAAGTACGTACTATTAGTTGTTTGATTCCCATGCAAGAGGTCCAAAAGGATATAAAGCATCGTCATGGGGCGTCTCATGCTGTATGAAATGCACCAATATTGATGATTTCCACATCATTTTGCGTCGTAATTTATATGCTAAAGGAGGCAATAGCAACGTGCTAAATATCTATTCACTAACACCTGTAACAATAGCACCCGAAAGGAATAGATCTGCTGAAATAGAAAGGATACAACAACCATCTGTTGCGGCCGCTCGTAGAGAATCCGGCGGAACAGAAATTATTTTCGCCACAAGCATGTTACGTTCGACTGACGAAGATGTTCCCAACATCGACAGTATCGTCTCTGTCAGTAATAATAATAATAACGCAGAAAATGACCCGATAAACCTTGCGAATATATATAGAAAAACAGTGCCTCCTTTGAACCTAGAAAGGGAGAGAACGATGGAAGAACTGTGTTGGTTCTTCCTGTTTCCGGATGGTAAAAATGGATTCGGAGAGCATCGAGACATCTCAATTACACCACCGGATTACTTCCAAGCGCGTATTCTGAGCAATGACAAACGATTCCAACGAACAGATTATTTGTTCTTCGCATTATCTGTTGTTGAATACTACCGCGCAAAAGCTAGCGTTTCAGTATCATGTAGAATGCGCCAAGGGGAACATACTCCACAGGGATTAGTAGATAATATGCACCTCACGATGAGAAATATAAGAGGATCGGCATCATACTGGAAACGATGCTGTTCGGAATTAATCGCCATGGTCCGAAGTCTTGGACCGCCCACATGGTTTGCTACGTTCTCTTGCAATGATCTAAATTGGCCAGATATGTTGAAAGCATTACTACTATCCGATGGTCGCCCCATTACCGAATTTGAAAACCTAACTTTTGCAGATCGACTAAAGTTGGTTCAGAGATACCCTGTAGTTATTGCAAGACAATTTACGTTACGTGCAAACGCGTTAATGCAGTATTTAAGAAACTCCGATTGCTTAGGTGGCGTTGTTATCGATTTTTGGCATAGAATAGAATTTCAGAACAGGGGAAGTCCACATTTGCACATGCTTCTTTGGTGTGCAAACGTACCTGATTTCCTTACCAACGAAGGCCGCAACGTTATTGAGAAAGCTGTATCTTGTTCATTGGAAGCAGAAAATGAAGATATGAGGGACATAGTTCAAAAGGTCCAAATTCATAAACATTCTGCTACATGTTACAAAGATCGTAATAATCGTTGTTGTCGTTTTGGATTCCCGAGACCGATAAGTGAAGGAACGATGTGCTTAGGTCCAGATGACACACTTGCGAATAATGGACGTTTCTGCGTACTTAAGAGAACAGGAAATGAAATTATGGTGAATAATTACAACCCAACTCTTTTAAAGCTTTGGGAAGCAAACATGGATATTCAACCATGCGGAAATGTTACAGCTGTCGCATATTATATTGCTAAATACGCAAGTAAATGCGAGCCGCAGGACACAGGAAATACTATTAAAGGAGCCATTTTACGAGCGAAACGCCGGAGCGGTACCGTCCGGGATCAACTATTTTCGGTATCTATGGCAATTCTGTCTCAACGTGTGGTTAGTGCTCTCGAATGTGCTTATCGGTTATGTCATTTGCCTCTGAAAATGAGCTCGCGAAAAGCTGTATTTAGAAATAGCTGTCGGCCTGAGCAGAGATATAGAATTTTGCGATTCGAAGAATATGAATCATCATTTTTCAATAACATATTCGATCGTTACGTAAAGAGACCAGACAATCTAGAGGATTTGAAGAAATATCAAGGTCGAAATTTATCAAATTAAAGGACAATACCCGAATGCGAATAAGAAATAAACCAGCTGTACTTCGCCACCGATATTATACCCTGAACAGTGACAGAGAAGGATATTTCTATAATTTAATAGTGCGTCACATTCCATTTCGTGATGAACGTACACTTATGTCCGAAAACGAATCTTCGGAACAATGTTTTCTTCGACGGCAACACGAGTTGAAACCTATGATGGGTAACGCAACCGTCGAACAATTTACTCACGCAGAGCAAATTATTGAAGCGGCGCTCGCCCAGGCTGCTGCTTTAAATGTTATACACGAAGAAGAAACCAATGAACATTTAAGAGATCCAGTCAGAGTTCATGCTGACGAAACAATACATTAAGATCAAGTTGATTTATATGAAGATCAACAGCAAGAAACAATTGCAATGCCAGAAGACGTGTTCCTTAATAGTATTCGATGTCTTAATATTCAACAGAAAGACTTATTGAAATCAGTTTCCGCAGTAATTGAGAAAGATATAAAAGAAAATGATAATGAAAATAGGGAACAAATGTTGCTTTTTATTACCGGAGGAGCTGGTAGCGGTAAGTCGTTTATTTTAAAATTACTTGTTGAACATGTTAAACGCTGCTATAATCCTACAGTTGATACGATGATAAAACCATCTTTCATTGAAGTAGCTTCTTTGACTGGCGTCGCCGCCCGTCAAATATTAGGGAAAACACTGCATTCCATGTTCTCCTTGCCTATTGAAAAAGGTACTGCAATGACGTATCGACTGACAAGACAAAGACTCGAACAGGAGAGACGAAAGTGGCGTCATACAAGGTGGTTGATTATTGACGAGATATCAATGGTATCTTATGAGAATTTGCGAATAATTCATTTAAGATTGCAAGAATTGAAAAGCAATGATAAACTATTTGGCGGCGCAAATGTACAGTTGCCCCCAGTAAAAGGATACTGGTGTTTTGAACAGCCACATTGGTGTACTGCAGAAATTAATTTATGGCACCAATTTTCATTCTGCGAACTCACCATTAATATGCGACAAAGAGATGACGTTGAGTTTATCGACTTACTGAATAACCTTTGGTTTGGAGAAGTGACAACTTCTCATCTGGAAATACTATGCGAACGAAGAAGAGTTCCCCTAACCGGAGAGTTCGAGGATGGTGCAGCAGTAAGAATATTCCCAACGATAAAATTAGTGGATGAATATAACACAAAAATGACAGATGAATTAGCAAAATCACGTCGAATGTACGTCATTGATTCAATAGACGAGTCCCGTGAGGCAGCTACATATGGAAAAAGGCCACCAGAAAATGTCATACCTGTAAATGTAAATAATTGTGGCGGACTGTTACATACAATAACATTAACCGAGGGATCTCGAATTATGCTGCGACGAAACCTATCAATTTCTGATGGTTTGATAAACGGCGCAATGGGAATAGTAAAGAAATTTACATGGCCGGCACTTCGAAGAGATCAACTAGAACCGGGAGAATTGCCGGATTCAGTACTTATAAAATTTGACGACGAATCCATTGGAAATAGATTCAAAGATATTGATGGTAACATTGCAATATCTCCAGTTTCGGCAACGTTACAAAACGATTTGGAGACGTCGAGCGCAGAATGTTACTACTTATTCTGAGTTGGGCAGTAACGGTGCACAAATTACAAGGGACTACATTGAACAAAGCTATAATTGATCTTGGCAAAAAGAATTTTGCAAAAGGCCAAATTTACGTTGCACTTAGTCGTGTAAAAAGTTTAGATGGTCTAGTTTTATCTGATTTAGCACAAAACAAAGTCCTCGTTAAACCTCATGACGAGAGAGCACTCGCAGAAATGCAAAGGTTACGACAGTTGCTTTTACAAAGAAACAGTCGAAATCAGCTTCCAGCGCCTGATATGTGAAAAAGCAAGCCAAGCCTTTTTTTTATTTGTTTTATTATTAGCGACCAATTAGTAAAGAAACTGACGAAGTTTACTTGCAGGGACAAGTTTGAAAAATCGCGCTCGCTACATTCCTTGCAGAATAACCCTAAAGAATATGATTTTTTTCAATAACGATAGTTATTAACAATAAGAAGTTACATACATTTTTGTAAATGAAATTATGGTGGAAAGATGTACGAGATGTGAAAAGTTTCATCGCAATCGGTGTATTCCTTATAAAGTAGCGGTATAGAATCGGATATTGCAATAACAATAGTTATTATTATTATATGTCTATGCATACTGGATTTCGATCGACGCGATATGTGTATAGAAACAGTAGAGAATCGGCGACTGCATGCTGACTCATACACCAGTAGAGACACGTACGCATACGTAGAATTCAATCTAGTAGTAACAATAGTTTTTCACAAATATCTCGGAAACTAAAACTTTCCGTTAATTATGCATAATGAAAAAGTTGTTCAGAATCATGTCCCCGATAACATATTAAAAGATCATTGAAATCGTCCAATCTTGACATTAAAAACTGCCTGTATTTTACAATAACAATGAAAAACTGAAAAATTTTTTTTCAATGGGACCAACCGGAAGACATACCCTACAAGATGTAGAAGGTTTCGTTCCGATTGGTATATCCATCTCGGAGTAATCGGTGAACACACAAAAAAAAAAGGTTACATACTGATCGAATTGAGTAACCCCCTCCTTTTCGAAGTCGGTTAATTATATCTAATGTGGATATAGTAATAATGATATTCTTATTAAATGTACATTGTTCTGTAGTAAGGAATCAGTATATTCCATTACATCTAATGTAGATGTACTAATACTGATATTGTTATTAAATGTATATTACATATCTAATGCAGATATAGTAATAATGATATTGTTACTAAATGTACATTGATCTGTAGGGAGGTATCAGTATATTACATCATATCTAATGTAGATATAAAAATAATGATATTGTTCTAAAATTTTCATTGATCTGTAGTAACGAATCAGTATATTACATTATATCTAATGTAGATATACTTATAATGATATTGTTATTAAATGTATATTTCATATCCAATGCTGATATAGTAATAATGATATTGTTACTAAATGTATATTACATATCCAATGCAGATATAGCAATAATCGTATTGTTATTAAATGTATATTACATATCTAATTCAGATATGGCAATAATGGTATTGTTATTAAACGTATATTACATACCTAATGCACATATAGTAAGAATGATGTTTTGATTAAATGTACATTGATCTGTATTAGGGAATCAGTGTATTTCATTATATCTAATGAAGATATAGTAATAATGATATTGCTATTAAATGTATATTACATATCTAATGCTGATATAGTAATAACGATGTTGTTATTAAATGTATATTACATATCTAATGCAGATATGGTAATAATGATATTGTTATTAAATGTATATTACATATCTAATGCAGATACAGTAATAATGATATTGTTATTTAATGTATATTACATATCTAATGCAGATATAGTAATAACTATATTTTTATTAAATCTACATTGATCTGTATAAGGGAATCTGTATATTACATTATATCTAATGAAGGTATAGTAATAATTGTATTATTATGAAGTGTATATTACATATACAGGGTGTCCCACGTAACACTTTTCACGATTTTTCAAGTACTTGCGATAATCTAACAAAAAAATATTTTTAATAAAAGTTTATCAGTTTTCGATTGACTATACACTCCAATAAAAAAAAGTTCAACAAAATTTTTTTTTGCGTAATTGTCAAAGTCACCTACAATTTTTTAAATGACACATTATATTTTTGACATTACGGTATTATAGCCCCTATCAGGGCGAATTCAACTACCTAGTACACCATGACCTTTGGATAACCTTGAAGGCAAGGAAATGAAAACTTCAACAAAAAATGACAATCTGCTTGAATGGGTGATAGTAACTAGTATTTATTACTAAGACTCGAAATTACATTCAATTTAATAACCTTGAGCAAATAAATGCAAACGATGTAAATGTTACAGTACTAGAAACGTACCTACGAACTTATCTACGAACTGTCGACAATTTATAACAAAGAAATAATGTGAACATGTATTGGCTTAGCTATTAAGACGGTACTTATGTTCAGTCTTGACTTGTCATGATAGCAAATCGCAGTTAGTATTAACTTGTCGAAAATGTATTCTAACAGTGAAAAGGTTGTCATTTTTTGTTTAAGTTTTCACTTCCTTACCTTCAAGGTTATCCAAAGGTCATAGTGTACTAGGTCGTTGAATTCGCCCTGATACGGGCTATAATACCATAATGTCAAAAATATAATGTGTCATTTAAAAAATTGTAGGTGACCTTGACAATTACGGAAAAAAAAATTTTGGTAAACTTTTTTTTATTGGAGTGTATGGTCAATCAAAAACTGATAAACTTTTATTAAAAATATTTTTTTGTTAGATTATCGCAAGTACTTGTAAAATCGTGAAAAGTGTTACGTGGGACACCCTGTATAATGCTGATATAGTAATAATGATATTGAGTTCCGTTGTGGTAACGGTCGGGAGTGGTCGTGTGTCGAGACAAACGGAGCGAAAAAGCAGTGAAAATGTGTAGATAAGTGGGGGAGTGTGTATAAGAGTAGCAGAAAGTGCAATTCGATAGGGGGAGGAAAAGTGAGAGAGTAGAGCAAACGGAAAACAGCGAAAGTAAGAGGACAACAGAAAGTGAGGAGGGGCACGAATTGTGAGGTTAGGAGGTGAGAGAAGACGAAAGAGCGCGAAGTGAAGAGCTGGAGGAGACATCTAGGAGAAGGGGGGAAAAGGACAGCGTAGAAGAGGCCACGGCTGGTAAAGAAGAGTTAGACAGACGAGAGTACGGAGACATGGCAGAAAGGGCGGAAGAAGTAAAGGAAAAGAAAAAAGTAGGGGAAGGAAAAGAAGATCATGGAAGAGTAGATAAAGCGGGTAAGAGAGGAAGGCCGACGAACGTGGAGGCACTGAAAAGAGAAAAGAGCTTAAGTACGGGAAACATGGAGAGTATAGAGGAAATATGGAAAAGGAAGAGGGAAATGGTAACGGAAGAGGAAGGAGGGGGGGAAGACGGGGGAGACCACAGAGCTCAGAGAACGGGGTGAATGTTCAGGGAGAGCAAGCTGGTGGAGAGGTCCCCGGAAAAGAAAAGGGAGAGAACAGAAGAGGAAGGAGGAATCGGAGAGCTGAAAAGTCTGATAAGAGAGATAGGAGAAGGACTAAGCGAGAAAATAGAGGCCAGCGCAAGGACACAGGGGAAGGAGATGAGAGAGGAGATGGCGGGAGTAAAAAAGGAAATAGAGAAAGAAATAGGGAATTTGAAAGAGGAAATAAAGAAAAGAGAGGACAACTGGAGAAGGCAGAAGAGAGAGATGGAGGAGAAGTTGGAAATGATAAAGAAAAAAGTGGAGGAGTTAGAAAGAGGAGAAGGAGAAAAGAACAAATGGAGAACAATAGAAGAGAAAATACAAAGATTAGAACAGGGAACAAGAGAGAAAGGAAAGACAGGGGAGGGGGAGGAAATAATAAAGGAAAAGCTGAGGGAGCTGGAGAACAAGTGGGAAAGGAAGGAAAAGGAAGAGAAAAGGAAGAACATAATAATCAGAGGGATGAAAACGAAAAGAGAAGAGATGAAAGAGAAGACAGAGGAGATAATGAAAATAATGGGGGTACAAGACGCGGTAGAGGAGGTGAAGGCAGTAAGGCGGATGGATGGGAGAAGTGAGGTGAATATGGTGCAAGTTAAACTGAAGTCTATGGAATGCAAGAGAGAAGTGATGGCGAAGAAAAAGGCACTGAGGGGGAAGGAGGAAAGAATAGAGGAAGATCTGACATGGAAAGAGAGGAGGATTCAATGGAAGATAAGAAGGATAGCAAAGGAGGAAAAGGAAAAAGGAAGAGACGTATGGGTGGAATACGGAAGGTTAAGAATAGAAGGAAAATGATGGAGGTGGGATGAAGAGAGAGAGACATTGAAGGACAGAGAAAATAAGGGGG
The DNA here is from genome assembly GCF_907164935.1 of Osmia bicornis bicornis. Classification (NCBI taxonomy): domain Eukaryota; kingdom Metazoa; phylum Arthropoda; class Insecta; order Hymenoptera; family Megachilidae; genus Osmia; species Osmia bicornis. Next base: position 10,420,563 of record NC_060224.1, read on the forward strand.
AAACATGCGGCAGGGGGGAAGAGAAGTGAGGGACAAAGAGGAGGGGCGGGAAGGTAAAAGAGATAGGGAAGTAGAGAGTGAGGGGAGTAGAACGGAAGAGGGGGAGGAAAAAGAAATAGTGCACGAGAGGAGGGAGAAGGAAAGGAAGAGGGCAAGGGAAGGGAGGGGAAAGCAGAATAGAGAGTGCGAGGAGGGAAAGGACGTAAGGGGTGGTGGAGAAAAAGAAGAGTGGGAAATAGGGTTTTGGAATTGTGCGGGAATTAGAAACAAGGATGAGGACTTTTGGAAGACGATAACGCAATGGGACGTAATAGTACTAATGGAGACATGGCTGGAGCGGAAAGGGTGGGAGAAGATAGAAGGCGGTCTGCCAAAAGGGTATAGATGGGAAGCTCAGCTGGCAGAAAGGAAAAATAAAAAAGGAAGGGCAATGGGAGGAATGATAATGGGGGTGAGAGAGAACCTGATGGAGAAGGAAGGAAGGATAATAAATGAAGAGGAGAAGAGGGGAATAATGACAGCGGAATTCAGGAGAGGGGAAGAAAAGTGGAGAATAATAGGGGTATACGTGAACACGGATATTGAGGAGAAAATGAAGGAGATCAGGGCAAGAATGGAAGACATAGATGAGGAAAGAACAACAATAATAGGAGGGGACTTCAACGCGAGAACAGGGGTGGAAGGAGGGGGAGGAAAGGAGATATGGGGAGAAGAAGAAGAGGGGGGAAGAAAATCAAAAGACAAAAAACGAAATGTGGAGGGAAAAGTGCTGCTGGAGGCGTTGAGGGAGACAGGCTGGGAGATAATGAACGGGAACATCAGGGGAGACGAAGAAGGGGAATTCACGTATACGGGAGCAAGGGGGAACACAGTGATAGACTACGTGATAGCGGAAGAGCAGGGCAAGGAGAGGATGAAAAGAATGGAGATAGGGGACAAGATTGACTCGGACCACCACCCAATCATACTGAAAATGGAAGGTTGGGGGGTGGGGAAGGAAGAAGAAAAGGAAAGAAAGAAACCAGGGGCGAGAGGAAACTGGTCACAGCAAGGAAGAGAAAACTTCAAAAAGGAAATCAACTGGAAGGAGAGAAGGAGGGGAAACCTGGAAGAGGATATGGAGTCAATGATGGTAGAGTTCAGAAAGGGACTGGAAAGAGGAAGGGAGAACAATAAAACGCAGGTGAGGAAAGGATGGTGGGACGAAGAGAGCATGAGGAGGAAAAAAGAAGTGAGGAAGGCGCTAAGAGACTGGAGAAAAGGAAGGATAGGGGGGGGGGGGGGGGAAAAACAGGGAGGCCAAAAGGGAGTACAATAGAATGTGTGAAGCAAAGAAGGAAAAGGTAAAGTAGGCATTCGAAAAAGAAGCGAGGGGGGCAAAAACAGAAGGAGACGTGTGGAGAATAATAAATAGGGAGAGGAAAAGTAGAGGGAGGGCGAAAACGGGCATAAAAGAGGAGGAGTGGAGAAAACACTTCGTCAATCTGCTGAGCGGATCAGAGGAGAAAGTAGTGATGGGGGGAGAAAGGGACATAGAAGGAGATGAGGAAGCGGACATAAGTAAAGAGGAGATAAGGAAAGCGATAGCGAAGATGAAGGACGGGAAAGCGACAGGAGGGGATGGAATACCTAATGAGGTATGGAAATACGGAGGCGAAGAGGTGCTAGATTGGGCCTGGGAGATATGTAACAGAATATGGAGAGGAGAGGGATGGCCAGAGGGTTGGAAGGAAGGGATAATAGCACTAATAAAGAAAAAAGGGGATGGGACAAGGGCAACGGATTACAGAGGGGTGACACTAATGCCCACGCTGTATAAGGTAGACACGACGGTCCTGACGGAAAGGCTAAGGGAGGAGGTGGAGGAGAAGGGAATGATACCGGCAAATCAGACAGGATTCAGGAGAGGGATGGAAATGACGGACAATATATACGTGTTAAATTATCTGGTGAACAAGCAGATAAAGAGGGAGAGGGGAAAAATGGTAGCCTTTTTCATAGATCTGAGGGCAGCATTTGACTCAGTAGATAGCGGAGTGCTGATGGAAGCGATGAGAAAAAGAGGAGTGAGAGAAGGGTTATGGTAAAGGGTAAAAGAAATACTGAGAGAGACGAGAAGCAGGGTGAGGACAGGGGACGGGATTTCAGAGCCATTCTGGACAGCGAGAGGAGTAAGACAGGGATGCCCATTAAGTCCACTGCTGTATAACATACTGACAGCAGATATGGAAGAGAAGATGAGCAAGGGTGGAGGAGGAGGAATAAAGATGGGAGGGAGGAAAATATACACACTGGCTTATGCGGACGATGTGGTGGTGCTAGCAGAAGAGGAAGATGATATGAGAGCGCTGCTAGAGAGATTAGAAAGATACCTGAACGAGAAAAGACTGGACCTGAATCAGAACAAATCAAAAATAATGAGATTCAGGAAAGGAGCAGGAAGATGGAAAAGAACGAGCTGGTGGTGGAAGGGTAAGAAGGTAGAAGAGGTAGACCAATTTAAATATCTAGGATTTGTGTTCAGAAGGAATGGAGGAAGTGAATTACAGGTGAAGGATAGGATTGGGAAGGCAGGAGTGGTGATGAGGCAGGTCTGGGGGATAGGGAAAAGAAGATTCGGCAAAGACTGGAAGAGAAGAATATGGCTATGGGATAAGCTAGTGTGGATGGTAATAGCATACGGAGCAGAGGTATGGGGTTGGAAGGAGTGGAAGGAGATAGAGGGACTCCACGAGAGGTTCCTGAAATGGACGCTCGGGTTGGACTGGCCCACGCCGGGGTATCTGGTAACAGAGGAATTACAAAGGTGGAAAATGAGGACGAGAGCAGGAAAAAGAACATGGGAATATGAGAGAAAACTCTGGGAAGGGAGAGGAGGAGAGCTAGCCAGGAGCTGCTGGGAACAAGTGGTGAGAGACGAAGGCAGGAGCAGGGAGAGAAATAAATAGGAAGAGGAAAGAGAAAAGTTCTTCAAAGAAAGGGGACGGGAATGGGAGGAGTTAGAAGACAAGAGGTGCAGCGGAGAAATGGGATACGAAGAAATAGAAGAGAAGGATGTACAAATGCAGGAAGAAGAGAGATGGGAAAAGATAAGGGAATCCAAATATAATAAATGGTATAAAATAATAAAGGAGCCAGGGGTGCCGGCGTACCTGGAAAAAGGATGGAAGGAGGAAAGATGGAGAAGAGTGGCCAGGTTCAGGCTAGGGAACGAAGTGAACGGGGCAAAATACTGGGAAAAAGAAGAGCTAAGGAAATGCAGAGTCTGCGGGTGGGAGGAGGAAACATGGGAACACATATGGGAGAGATGTGCCATAGGAAAAGACAGGGAGGAGGGATGGCAGGAGAGGATGAAAGAGATTTTGGGAGGAGGAGGAGAGGGTGAAGAGTGGATGAAGGAGGTGGAAGACTACAGGACGGGACCGAGGGAGGAGGAAGAGACAGGTGGCAGAGAGAGGAGAACAGAAGATAATAGTACACAGGAGAAAAGGTGAAAAGGGAGAGAGGAGAAGGGGAGAAAATCGAGAAAGAGAAAGAGATGTGAAGGAGACAGGAGAGAAAAGAACGGGGAACGAAGAAAGTGTAAGAAAGTAACAAGAGAAGGGTGCGGATGGTAGGCAACAAAGGAGGAAAGTAGGAGACCTACAATACCGGCAGGAGGATCAGAAAAGAGGAAGGGATGAGAAATACGCAACAGGTGGTAGACTTGCAAACGCGATAAGTAAGTTGGTAGGCCTGGACAAACACGTGCAAAGGAAGCGTGGCTGAGGTAGGAGGCCATTAAAGCTAGCGACTAAGAAAAGAAAGGACGAAGTGCAAGGAAAAGAGGAAAAGTGTGTGAAAGAAGGAAAGAAAGCGAGAAGGAATAAAAATGGATAACGAATGGGGAAAAGAAGTGCTAAAGGAACTAAAAAAGATAAGGGAAGTGATAGGAGAGATAAAAGAAGTGATAAATGGAGAAAGATCAGAAAGACAAAGGGGGAATAAGGACAAAAGAAGAAGCGAAGCGGAGGAAGAGAAAGGGGAAAAAATAAAGCGTGGAAGAGAACTTCAGAATAGAAGATAAGGAGGTGACTAAGAGAGTGAGAAGGGAAGAGGAGGAGGGTGGTAAAGGAATTCAAGGAGAGGAGGAGGCACAAATTAACAGGGCAACGATAGGAAAGAACGGGGAAGAAAAGAAGAAGGAAAATGAGGAAGATGAGAAGAGGGAAGGGAGGAGCGAAAGTGAGGAAGAAGAAGAGGTAAAGGCTAAGGAGGAAAGGAGGGAAGAGCTCAAGGACGGGGAGGAGACGGAAGAGGAAGAGGGAGAAAGGAGAAGATGGAGAGAAGAAAGAAAACAAGGGAAAGAAGAGGAGGAAAGTTGGACAGAGAACTGGGAAAGACGATTGGAAAGGGAGAGGAAAGAAAGAAGAAGTAGGAGTATAGTATGGAAAAATGTGGGAGGAGAGGAAAAAGAAGAGAGGGGCAGAAGGGTTAAAATAATGCAGCAGATGGAACTAGGGAAGAGAGTGGAGATAAGAAGGTTGACGGAGCTAACAGGAGAAGGAGGGAGGAAAATGATATTGACTGAATTGGAGGAGGAAGAGGACTGTAGGAAGGTGCTAGGGAAGAAAAACGCAATATGGGAACTATGGAGGGTAAGCGTGGAAGAAGATTTGTCGAGAGAGGAGAGGAGAATGAGATGGAAAATAAAAGAGAAAGCCAGAGAGGAAAGGGCTAAGGGAAAGGACGTATAGCACAGTAATAGGAAGCTATGGGTAGAGGGAATGGAATAGGTGTGGGACGAAAAGAAAGGAAAATGGGTGCAAAAGTAGGAAGGAAGGAGTGAAAAGAAGAAAGAAGAGCGGAAGAGGGACGTGCAAGGAGAAAGGAGGATAGACGAGGAGGGAGATAGCAGTGGAGGATGAAGAAAAAAAAAGGAAGGAGCAAAGACTGAGGGATAAAGGACTAATAGTGCAAGCAAAACTAGAAAGAAAACCTGGTCAGATAACCAAAAAAGGATAGTATCGTTAATTTAATTTAATTTAATTTTAATTTACGGTCCCTTACCTCAGATGATACCACATTGAACAAGTATGCGGGTTTAGTTTAGTTATTAGCTTTTTCTTTTCACCATATAATATATTTTATTTTATTTTAGTTGTTATATAATCTGATTCGGGGTTTGGTTTGTGTGAGTGCGGCGTGATTTAGTGGATAGGGCTACAGTTCTTAGTTTTAGTTTAATTAGTCTTTTCCTTTCTTCGACATGCGGACGCGCAGAAAGCATAGGAATTAAAATTTAGTTTCACATTTATTCTAGTTTATCTTATTTGATTTTATTTTAGTTACTGTATTCCTTACTATTATCTTATTATTATGTTATTACTATACTTATGATATTATGTTATTTCTATACTTTTATTTCAGTATCTTTATTGTACTTCATTATTGCGTTGGAATTATGGTTGGTAAAGGATATCGTATCTAAGGTTAGCATCAGCGTGTAGTATCAGTTTATTTGGAGGGAGTAAAAGAACAGCTGTGCGCACTATACGAATGTACATATAGGATAAGGAAAAGAGAATACAGTGTAAATGAAAATATGTACGGTTGGGGAACGCTCCGTTAAAAGCGCCACGCAAACCCGTAAGGGAGGCGTAATTAAATAAACTAGTAATAATGATATTGTTATTAAATGTATATTACATATCTAATGCAGATATAGTAGTAATGATATTGTTAATAAATGTACATAGATCTGTAGGAAGGTATCAGTATATTACATTATATCTGATGAAGATATAGTAATAATGATATTGTTATTAAATGTATATTACATATCTAATTCAGATATGGTAATAATGATATTGTTATTAAATGTATATTGATCTGTATGAAGGAATCAGTATATTACATTATTTCTAATGTAAATATAGTAATAATGATATTGTTGTTAACTGTATATTACATATCTAATGCAGATACAGTAATAATGATATTGTTATTTAATGTATATTACATATCTAATGCACACAGAGTAATAATGATATTGTTATTAAATGTACATTGATCTGTATGAAGTAATCAATATATTATATTATTTGTAACGTAGATATAGTAATAATGATATTGTAATTCATTGTATATTACATACCTAATGCACATATAGTAATGAAGATATTGTTATTAAAGGTACATTGATCTGTACGAAGCAATCAGTGTATAACAATATTTCTAATGCAGATATAGTAATAATGATATTGTTAATAAATGTCCATAGATCTGTAGGAAGGTATCAGTATATTACATTATATCTAAAGAAGGTATAGTAATAATTGTATTGTTATTAAGTGTATATTACATATATAATGCTGATATAGTAATAATGATATTGTTATTAAATGTATATTACGTATCTAATGCAGATATAGTAGTAATGATATTGTTAATAAATGTACATAGATCTGTAGGAAGGTATCAGTATATTACATTATACCTGATGAAGATATAGTAATAATGATATTGTTATTAAATGTATATTACATACCTAATGCACATATAGTAATAATGATATTGTTAATAAATGTCCATAGATCTGTAGGAAGGTATGAGTATATTACATTATATCTAATGAAGATATAGTAGTAATAATGATATTGTTATTAAATGTATATTTCACATCTAGTGTTGATATACCAATAATGATATTGTTATTAAATGTATAATACATATCCAATGCAGATATAGCAGTAATGGTATTGTTATTAAAAATATATTACATCTGTAACGCAGATACAGTAATAATGATATTCTTATTTAGTATTCTATGATCTGTAGGAAGGTATCAAGATATTACATTGCATCTAATGTAGATATAGTAATAATGATATTGTTATTAAATGTATATTACAAATCTAATGCAGATATAGTAATTATGATATTGTTACCAAATGTACACTGATCTGTAGGAAGGTATCAGTATGTTACATTATATCCAATGTAGATATAGTAATAATGATATTGTTATTAAATGTACATTGATCTGTAGTATGGAATCAGTATATTCCATTACATCTAATGTAGATATACTAATAATGATATTGTTATTAAATGTATATTACATATGTAACGCAGATACAGTAATAATGATATTGTTATTAAATGTATATTACATATGTAACGCAGATACAGTAGTAATGATATTGTTATTAAATGTACATTGATCTGTACGAAGCAATCTGTTTGTTACATTATTTCTAATGTAGATATAGTAATAATGATATTGTTATTAAATGTATATTACATATCTAATGCAGATATAGTAATAATGGTATTGTTATTTAATGTATATTACATATCTAATGCATATATAGTAATAATGATAATGTTATTAAATCTACATTGATCTGGACAAAGGAATAAGTATATTACATTATTTCTAACATAGATATAGTAATAATGATATTGTTGCTAAAAGTACATTGATCTGTATGAAGGAATCAGTATATCACATTATATCAAATGTAGATATAGTAATAATGATATTGTTATTAAATATACATTGATTTGTATGAAGGAATCAGTATATTACATTGTATCTAATATAGATATAGTAATCATGATATTGTTATTAAATGTACATTGATCTGTAGGAAGGTATCAAGATATTACATTATATCTTATGTAGATATAGTAATATTGATATTGTTGCTAAATGTATATTACATATCATTTCAAAGTTCCGACGCCGTACCAACATTATAAAGATGAAGAAACACCTTGGCCTCTTTCTTTGTGGTAACTCTGCGCTATTCTAAGCTGTAAATGCCACTTGCAGTGCAGCTGTGCAGAAGAAGAACAAGAAGAAGAAGAAATATCTCGGAATATGTGCGTAACGCCCCTTTGCTTGAGGTATATCTGCAAATATCTCGGAACCCGGTCGAGCTATGGAAAAATGTTAAGAGACCTATTTTGAAGGAAATTAAATTTCCTACTATTTACGTTCTATGACATTTTTTGATCAGATGAGTAGTTTTCGAGATATATCGAGATATTTAATAGTTCCGAAGCCGCACCAACATTATAAGGACGAAGAAACACTGTGGCCCCTCTCTTTGAGGTAACTCTGCACTATTCTAAGCTGTATTCACTATTCCGAGCTGTAAATGCCACTTCCAGCGCAGCTGTGCAGAAGAAGAACAAGAAGAAGAACAAGAAGAAGAAGAAATATCTCGGAATATGTGCGTGACGCCCCTTTCCTTGAGGTAAATCTGCAAATATCTCGGAATCGGAGCGGGCTATGGCAAAATCGTAAGAGACCTTTCTTGTAGAAAAATAGATGTCCTACCCTTTTATGTTCTATGACATTTTCTGATCAGATGCGTAGTTTTCGAGATATATCGAGATATTTAATAGTTCCGAAGCCGCACCAACATTATAAGGACGAAGAAACACTGTGGCCCCTCTCTTTGAGGTAACTCTGCACTATTCTAAGCTGTATTCACTATTCCGAGCTGTAAATGCCACTTCTAGCGCAGCTGTGCAGAAGAAGAACCAGAAGAAGAAGAAATATCTCGGAATATGTGCGTGACGCCCCTTTCCTTGAGGTAAATCAGCAAATATCCACGAACCGGAGCGAACTATGGCAAAATGTTACATAAAAATCTTCTTGTTCTTCTTCTGCACAGCTGCGCTGGAGGTGGCATTTCCAGCTCGGAATAGTGAATACAGCTTAGTATAGTGCAGAGTTACCTCATAGAAAGGGGCCACAGTGTTTCTTCATCCTTATAATGTTGGTTCGTCTTCGGAACTTGCAAATATCTCGATATATCTCGAAAACTACGCATCTGATCAAAAAACGTCATAGAACACAAATAGTAGGAAATTTAATTTCCTACATAAAAGGTCTGTGATCATTTTGCAATAGCTCGCACCGTTTCCGAGATATTTGCAGATTTACCTCAAGTAAAGGGCCGTCACGCACATATTCCGAGGTATTTCTTCTTCTTCTTGTTCTTCTTCTGCACAGCTGCGCTGGAAGTGGCATTTACAGCTGGGAGTAGTGAATACAGCATAGAATAGTGTAGAGTTACCTCAAAGAAAGGGGCCACAGTGTTTCCTCTTCCTTATAATGTTGGTACGGCTGCGGAACTTTTAAATATCTCGATATATCTCGAAAACTACGCATCGGATCAAAAAATATCATAGAACGTAAATAGTAGGAAATCTAATTTCCTACAAAAAAGGTCTCTTACGATTTTGCCATAGCTCGCACCGTTTCCGAGATATTTGCAGATTTACCTCAAGGAAAGGGGCGTTACGCACATATTCCGAGATATTTCTTCTTCTTCTTGTTCTTCTTCTTGTTCTTCTTCTGCACAGCTGCGCTGGAAGTGGCATTTACAGCTCGGAATAGTGAATGCAGCTTAGAATAGTGCAGAGTTACCTCAAAGAAAGGGGCCACAGTGTTTCTTCTTCCTTATAATGTTGGTACGGCTTCGGAACTTTTAAATATCTCGATATATCTCGAAAACTACGCATCGGATCAAAAAATATCATAGAACGTAAATAGTAGGAAATCTAATTTCCTACAAGAAAGGTCTCATAACGTTTTGCCATAGGTCGCACCGTTTCCGACATATTTGCAGATTTACCTCAAGGAAAGGGGCGTCACGCACAAAATCCGAGAGATTTCTTCTTCTTCTTGTTCTTCTTCTGCACAGCTGCGCTGGAAGTGGCATTTACAGCTGAGAGTAGTGAATACAGCTTAGAATAGTGAAGAGTTCCCTCAAAGAAAGGGGCCACAGTGTTTCTTTTTCCGTATAATGTTGGTACGTCTTCGGAACTTTTAAATATCTCGATATATCTCGAAAACCACGCATCTGATCAAAAAATGAGATACAACGTAAATAGTAGGGAATTTAATTTCCTACAAAAAGGGTCTCTTAACATTTTGCCATAGCTCGCACCGCTTCCGACATATTTGCAGATTTACCTCAAGGAAAGGGGCGTCACGCACATATTCCGAGATATTTCTTCTTCTTCTTGTGCTCCTTCTGCACAGCTGCGCTCGAAGTGGCATTTACAGCTGGGAATAGTGAATACAGCTCAGAATAGCGCAGAGTTACCTCAAAGAAACGGGCCACAGTGTTTCTTCTTCCTTACCTAATCGGTAAGACGTTCGTTTTGAACGGCTGTTTATTGCCGTTTGGAGCGACGACGCTGGCCGATTGTGTTGTCTTGCAAGGCCCCAATATCGATCTCTCTTCTTTGCTCTGAATCAATGCATGCTGCCCAGTTGCCTGGTTGTTGGAAAGTCCCTGTGCGAGAGTGCATACAAGCCTGTTTATTTACGGCCGGATTTGCGCGCGTGGCGGAAACTTGGATGCTTGCGAGGCGTGCTTTGATTTATCCTTATACATCTTTCGGTGTAAATTTTTATTCCTTTTGCATTTGTATGGACGCAATCGCTTACAATTTACAATTTGCAATTTACAATTTGCAATCTATGTGTTCAAAAGTGTTCGAGATTGTAAGGAGGTCTTGAGCTTGCGATTGAGAACCGGTTCGGAATGTAGGATCGGCAGTGAGACGGCAAATGAAAATGAATGCACTTGAGATTGCACAAAATAAACAATGTATATTTACAGGCACAAATACACTGTGTACAGTATTTACAATAAATTGTGCGTTGCACGAATTTATGATGATCGTAGATCGTGAAGATTCACCCGCGTCGCGGAGAATTTGCGATTGAGATTGCGCTGTATTAAAACCAGGTGTTGGTTCAACACGTGGTCACCACGAAATTCTACTAATTTCGTGGATTTGCACGAACTAGATTAACCGCGACTTCGCGTTGGCCGTCGGCACAGAATTCGCGTTGCGATGCTGAGTTCTTTAGAATCGAAATTCGTTAATTGCACTAGAAATTTTTGGAATCAGTACTGCACGTGTTTACCGTAACGATACAATACCGTAATGGCCGAACCAGCGGCTTCGTCGTAACAAGAGCCGTTGGCTTCTTCCCGGTGACGTCAAACTCGGTGATTGTTCAGCCTGACCGGCATCCAAGGTGGCTGCCGGTCGCGCTGAAGAGTGCTGCCGCGGTTCGTGTGGCGACGGTTGAATTCAACGCATTTTCACGAAAGTAGAGGGGATTGAGCCAATAAGGCCTACGGTTATATTTAGTTGGAATATAACTCATTTGCTGTATTTATTATTTTACATTATATTACATTTCATTACATTACATTACATTACATTACATTATGTCGGCTAGGTATGTCGGTTATGTTGGTTACGTATGTTGCGCGTTACACACTTTCTGTAATTCCCAATTTGTGAATATCCTTAGCTGTTTTACCTGCATTCAGTTTACGTACATTCATTCATTTATTATTCATTCATTCCTTCATGTTGATGTTGATTGATTAAAGCTTGTAACGTTTAGGTCTTTCGCTACTTATGCGAAGGAGAAGATACCGCGAGTAGTACGAGCGTACGATTTCCCCTACGCGTCTCAAGGAGTGGTTCGCGTTCGCGAAGGCAGAAGGAACGGTGAAGTCAGTAACGAGACGTAGTTTTGCGGTGTAAAAAAGAAAATATCGATTTATTCAGAAAGATGGTGATTGAAGTATGGCAAAATAGCCGATCACAGAATGGTAGTAGCACCGCAAATATTATGGCAGTTTACGCGTTCAACAATCAACGGAACGCAATTCTCATCTAATAGATGTTCAATAGACGCGCAGATTATGTAAATATAATATACAACGAACTTGACTAGATTGATCGTCAATAAGCACGCAGATCGGATTCACACGAATCGAAAGTGTAATAAAAAAAAAATGGTAACGCAAAAGAAAAGATTTCAACCAGTCGAGCGACTTTAACGCGACCCAAAAACTCAGTCTTCTTTTAATACGGAAAAATGACTGGTTGAATAACGCATTTAAATCTCACGGAATAATTATAATAGAATATAAAGTAATATAAGAAAATATAACGTAAAGAAAAATCTCAACCAGTCGAGCGACTTTAACGCGACTCAAAAAACTCAGTCTTCATTTATACGGAAAAATGACTGGTTGAATAACGCATTTTAAGAAATATGAGAAAATATATGAAAAGAATAACGCAAAGTATCCGAACGCAAAATCGTGACCCTGCTCGGAATGCGAAAAGTAATATATACACAACGGTTACAAAATTTCGTTGGTCGTCTACGATTCAAACGTCTTTCGCCAAGGACGAGTTATTGTTCGCTCGATTTGTTTCGGAAACATATACCGAAATCACGACGCACGAAGGTCGCGTGATCGTGGAGCGCGTAGGCAAGAGAGGAACGTTTGAATTTATTAACCGTGCAGCGAAATATTAACTTTTACGCGTCTCTTAAATCGCAGAATGGCGAGCCAGTGGATTCCGAGGATACTTCCGGTTCAGCAAGGTTTTCACCTGCGAACCTCAGATCGACAGGGGCACTGACTTCACGATTTCAGTCACAATCAAAGGATGAAAAAGTCGCGCACTAAGTCCCGACCCTCGACTCCTTTGCAGACTGAAATATGTGTATTTAAGAGAATCCGATACCCGTGGATTTGCCGGAATCCGTCAACGTTCTTCCTGGAGTACGAAGCGTACTCAAGGAAGAAATTAAGACTGCCAAGAGCGAGATCACGGCCCTCCAAATTGCAATGTAAAATTGCCAGAACACAAGCAAAACGGGGATGGCTCGACTAGGTTTCCCTAGGAGTCAACGTCGTCTTGGATATGCCTGTGTAGGGCGATCTTTCGAGGGTGCTGAGTCCCAAGATAGAAGGCCACTACTTAATGAAAGGGAGGTGTCCAAGCTCGGGCTCTAGTCACGACTTGCTGGATCGCAATCTTTAGACGGTTGTCTCTTGGAACAGAGCCGTAGGTGAAAGCGTCCGTTCTGCTTGTCGTTTTGGACCAGAGTGTCGATCGATGGATCGACACTGAGCTCCTTCGATCCGGCGTTCGAAGGAGGGGATCCGCGCACGCGCTCCACTTAGAAAAATAAGTAGGGATAGCACATACCATCGCTATAGTTCCGATCTCCCAAGAAAAATCTATACTACTTGTTTTATACTATGTACCTGTACGAATGTACGGTTACAAGCTATACATTGATCTGGTTCGATTTTTCTTGATTTATTGATTCATTTCTGCTTCATATTTCATTTCTGCTGGTTGCCTGTTACCATGATTTATTCTAGTTTCATTGATTTATTGTTTTATTTTACTAAATAATATTATTTGACCGAGAGTTGTTGATTCTGTTGTTCTGTTGTTCTGTTGTTTTGTATAATCTGTTTTCTGCGGCGCGATATGTAGTAATACACTGTGTCCTGCAATCTGCGCAATCAGTGGATCTTATTCGGGTTGATTCATTTGATTTCATTTTATTTTTCCTTATTGTTTGTAATTTGTAATTTATATGTAATTTATATTTATTTCATTCCACCCTATTACAAACGTATGATTCTTATTTATATATAATAAATAACCGTAGTATTGATTTTACTAACTGATTTATCCTCCATCTTGATCTGTCTGGAAGCTTGATTTGATGTTCGTGTGCTTTATACCTTCGTGAAACTACTTTATATCAGACTTATCTTTGATGATAAGTTTGATGGTAAGTATGGATTCCTAGGATTGCGCGGCTGCACGATGGATGGTTTTGCAGTCGATAACTGTGTGTACCGGGTAACTGGCGCGCGGTAGGTAATTGCTGCGCGGCAGATAATTGGTCTGTGGATAACCGTTACGGAACTGTTACTATGTGGTGGATGGAATATTTGCGGTTGGTAATATCTCTGGTGCTGCGGTTGGTTACCGACTATGGATAGCTTTACGGCTTATCTCGGGCAGTATTGCATGCTTTACTTATTACGATGCGTTTTGCTATCGCTATCTTTCGTAGGTACCTTACTTCTGGTTTTCATCGCGGTGATTTATTGAAAGTTGTTGAAGTATTTTCGCTTTTATTTCCGCTTTTCGCTTTTGTACGTTTATATATTCTGTATAATTAGTTGATTAATTTGATGATTTGGTGGTTAATTTGATGGTCGATAATCATTATGGTATGGACTAGGGAATTCGAACACTAGGTATCTATGTTCTTTATGGTTTATGGTCGCGCTCTTTATTTTACTTCGCCCGGTTTCCTATCTTAGTTGACGTTGACATGGTCATCGGTCATCCATGATGTGATGTGATACAAAGTGTTAAGTGATAAGTGTCAATTGAACTGAATTAATTAATTAATTGAATTGAATTTATTGAAATTATTGAATTTTGAATTTTCTAATTTAAATTTTGTATTTATTCGTGCGGATGTGATTGCTGTGACAGTGCGCGTACTAATGTGCTACGCTCGGAGGTATTGTATTGTAGTGTAATTGCAGTGTATTTGTTAATGTGGTATCATTTGCTCCGTTTTGTGCATTTTATGCATTCGGTGCATTTATATTACTTACTATAATATATTATATATTATATGCTGTATTATGTTATATTATATTATGTTATATTGTATTATGTTATGATATGGTATTACAGTATTGTTAGTGTATTGTATTATACCATGATCATATGGTATTATTTTATTTATGTTATTAATGTTATTACATCCAAGCTACGTTCAATCTACGTTCAATTGCGTTCAGCCTGCGTTCAATCTGTGACCATTTTAGGCATTGAATATATTATATGTTATATTATAATATTATTATTTTAGACCTTGGATTGTGTCCAGTTATTCAGCTATATTAGTTAGCTATGTTAGGCAGTACTTAACCAGTATTCTGTATTAAATTGTATTGTATTGCATTCTTATTATATAACTTCCTAACTTTCTATTCCATTATATTATTATAATTGAGTAAGTAAATGTACAGAGTAATTAACAATGGCATATGGCATATCGAATTGCATTGAATTAAATTACTTGATACAGATTATTAATATGTGTCTGCTTTATTGTACCTGCTGTGATTATATCTGTGGTTATATCTGTGATGATTATATATGCGATTATATTTGAGGTTATATTTATTTGACTTAGTATAATGGGTCTTGTATTATGGAATTTAGAAGAGTCTATCTGGATTGGATGGATTAATGAGTTTATATCATATGCGTATATTGCGTTTATAATCCCTTTGCATATGTTAAGGGTGGGTTTGATTCTGATTCTGGTTTCTTGTTTCTTAGTTCTTAGCTCCTTAGTTCCTCTTGTAGTATCATGCATTGTTTCTAAGCTTTCGGGGGTTGTTTGGGCTCCCAGGCATTGTCAATTAATTGTAGACTATAAGATGTATCATATACCCTTTAGCAATTTAGATATGAATGACGTGTAACGACATTGGTTTATTGGTTTATTGGTTTATTGTGCGCCGTTCACTATTCACTATCCTTATTCTTTTCTTATTTTTATTCTTGGTCACTTGACATGTTTCAGTAACTTCTTCTTCAATTGAGTGTTACGTTTTACGTTCCATGTTCCTATAATATTATTCACTGTTCTTTTGTAGCTCTTCGTACCCCCCCTCAGGATAATGTTTTGCATACTATGTTTAATTCAATTCTAGTGCAGCTGTGACAGTTGTGAATCTGTGTATTTTGAATGCTTACGGTACTTTATGCAATCTTTTGTACATTAATTACCCTTTCTTAATTACAATTCTGATTCTGATTTTGATTCTGATTTGGAAAGTGTTAGTTCAGTATTGGTTAATACGGCTGGTGCTCAGGGAGGTATACGCTGCGGTAGCCCGTCCTGCATGATACAATGTCTTTATGGTTTTCTATACATACATATATGCGTTATAGTTCCTTAAATTCTTTGAATTTCTTGACGGTGGATCTCATATGACTTTCTTATAGGAGTGTCTGGCTTGGTTTAGCACCTATATGCCTTTTCTATTAATTGGTATTAAAGGGGGTTTAATGGAACTGCATCATTTAAACTGACTATGGTATGAGGAGTTTAATTAATTATCTACATCGGTATACTTATTAAATTGATTATATTTGGAGTGTTTTCGTTACATATTATATATACACATATGTTCATAGTAATTTTGATCTATTGTAGTGTAGTTTAGTTTTCTTGTACCTTTATATTATGATTTAGTAGTAATATGGTTGTATGTGGGGTTTATTATTGATTGTTTATTATTGATTAGTTTTCACCACGCGCTGTATTGCGTCGACTTACCTGTATCAGTACTAATATTAATACCACACTTATCGGAGCGGTATTATAATCCCGTAACAATCTAATCTACTCAATTTATAACTATTTGAATTGTTTGATCTGCCTTATGGTTTATGCCGATTTAGGTCTCATGTGCTCCCCATATTATATCAGATGGGTGTTCTCTTCTCCTGTTATCCGTTAATTACACTCTACCTCCACTTCCATTGGCTGGCGTTAGGGCTTCCTGCAAATAGACTAGGATTATGTTACATTTTACATTTAATACTATGGTTAATTTCTGATGTTAACAGTTCTGTCTCTCCCTATTATTCTCATTATGAGGTATATGTTGCTACTTATCTTTATTGATGATTTGCTCGCAATAATTGCTAATTGTTTTTTATTGCCTTCATTTGATCATTGATTGTACTCCATCATGTTCGCTTGCCAACCACGTTGAGGTTGTGGTCGTGTAAATGTTCCTGCCAGTAAATTTAAGTAACTTAATAGTTTCAATGAATGGTTTCAATTATTAGTATTACATTACGCTCACCTATTTATTTTCTTCCCAGCTTACTTTCTGGTTATACCCTATATTCTGTATTTTATACTGTACCTTATTTACCTTTACCTCTGATAATAATTAGTAGCATTCTATGTTATGTTATGTTTGCTTCTCTTCTCTCATGGCTGGCTTGCTATTTGCTATCTGTCTGGCGACTTTATTTTACTTTACGGTTCACATCCTTGGTTTATTTCATCTCAAATTTATGGCTTATCTTGAGTTTAATTTTATGTGATTATATTGTACGCTAGTGTTGAATGTTAAATATTCCTCTTCTGCTATTTGGCTGCTCGGCTGTATGTATGTACGTTTGACGTTTTAGGTTTTGGAGGTTTTGTTGGTCATTTGCTTATGTCCAGTTCACATATGCTCGCTTGCCTGCTTGCGTGCAATACTACTTATGTTTACTCCACAGTTTCTCACGTTCTCATATTGCTTACTGTTTCTTTTACTGTTAACTATTCATTAACTGCTCTATTGCATTAGATGCATTAGATGCATATACATATTTATTTCCCGTTGTATTTGTGATTTGATTTAACCAGTTTTAGTATGTTTAGTATGTTTAGTATGCTTATTATGACAGCTGTTATTGAATGTATGGGCTCCTCTATTCTATTCATGGGCTTCATGTGCTTATTAATTCCTATTCATTATTCATTCACTCATTCATATATTCATTTATTTATTCATTTATCCTTTACTCATTATTTATTCATTATTTATCGTTGCATATTTGGGGCATTCGAAGCGCTACTCGAAGCGCTATGCTTGTCATGAGCGTGTGTGTGTGTGTAAAGTATGTATGGGACAGGTCATCGAGGATTGCAGCCTACCAAGATGTGGCACAGTCAACCGGGGAAACGACTCGCCCCGGGCCCTGGCTGTGCTGAAGTGCAAGCCCTGTTAAAACAGGTGAACACATGGCGCGACCACCCGTTGAGCAGGAGCTCCGGTTCCTGGTCGTGGCCGAAGAAATATGGCCTGTGCTCGTGGAAGGTCAGGTGTGCGTGGTGACTGCAAGGATAAGCCACATCATCATTATCATCCAACCATGGTGGACGAAGATGGACACGGCCAACTGTGCAGATACGATGTCCCAGTTCCTGGCCGTGTTGAAGAGCAAGCCCTGTTAAAACAGGTGAACACATGGCGCGATCACCCGTTGAGCAGGACCTCCGGATCCTGATCGTGGCCGAAGAGGAACCCCTGTCCAGGCAATAGTGCTAGGCAGGCGAAGAGGTGGCGCGGTCACGCCGGGAAGATGTCCCCCCGTTGCCGATCCTGGAGGATGTCCCCCCGGTGCCGACCGTTGCTGATGAAAAATGGCCTGTCCTCGTGGAAGGTCAGGTGGGCGTGATGACATATAGGATAAGCCACATCATCATTATCAACCAACCATGGTGGACGAAGATGGACACGGTCAGCCGTAGAGATACGATGTCTCGGTTCCTGGCCGTGTCGAAGAGCAAGCTCCTGCCCTGGCAGGTGAACTCATGGCGCGACCACCCGGAATGGGCTTACTTCGGTTCCTGGTCGTGGCCGAAGAAAAATCCTGTTCCTTACCGTACAGGTTGAAAATGTCCTACCGCTGGATCGGATTTGCAACGGCGTGGATCCGCAGATGCCCCATGTGCCTAGCGCATGGCGTTTTTGCGGGCGGCCACAATAACGCGAAATGCGTTGAAGTGCCGAAGCGTCGTTGTAGCTATACGCTGGTATTCCTTTACGAATTCTAACGAGTGAAAAGGTGCCGGTGGCCCACGTTAGGCGAGAGGTTTTAGTGGGTAGTATGCCCTGCCTCGGGAGTGCCCACTCTGGGCTGCCCGTCTAGGTCGCCCCTTCAGGGCTGTGGCCTACTCTTGGGCTAAACTCAACCCTTAAGGGTTGGGTTGCCAGGTTGCCCCGTCTGGCGTTGCCTCTTTGGGTTTGCCCTCACCTCAGGGTCGCCAGGCTGCCCCTTCAGGGCGGACATGAGTCCCACATTGCCCGGGTCCCCTCTAGCCGAATAGACGAAAAGGGGAACCAACCCGCGCGTGCGGAAACGCATTTCCTCTTCCAACTGAACCAAAAAAGAAAAAAAAAAGGTTTCAGGGGGACCCACGGACCTGGCCAAGTGTACTGGCTGGGCTGGGAGGTGATACCCCGACGTGGCGCGTCCTCAGGTGGCGGATAGGGGAATGCTCGCCATATGTACCTAAAACCAGAGTACGAAACCTCTCATAACTCTAATGTAACCTTTCACTCTGCGAACAACGTTTCTAGTATTCTGCTGATCCTAAATCCTGAAATAGTGATCAGCAGCCTATTTTGTAAACTTACATTTATGGCCCCTTAGCTTCAACTCCCACGTTAATACAAAACTCAATTTACGCATCCCTCTAAACTTCTAATCACTAGTATAGATTCATATTTATGAATTATGAATTATCAACTCTAGCTCCCGGTTGTCCTTAATTTGGAAATGTTGAACTATAACATATTCTTTTATGCAAACTACATTCTATCAACCTAAATTTAATTGCATTTCCTGCGCTGCACGACTGTCAATTGGCAACCTCAATCTCCAGGCTCATCACGTTCGTGTCCTGGTTCTTTGCTGGGCTATGATTTGAAATATGGAATTGAATTTCCCCTGGAGGCGGGGGTTACAGAATACGTCTCCAACCTCCCTGGCTTGTCGTAAAAGGCGACTACAAAGGGACCTCGCGCGGAGTCTCTCCAGATTGGCGCCTTCAGGCCGTCGTACACGGACGCAGCTCGCTTGCAGTTCTTCTTGCATCGGACAATGGTCGTCTCATCGACTTAGTTCTGGACATTACGTGCGAGTGGGCGACATAATACGCTCATCGCACGCCGGTGCGCGCCTTTCACCCGCTTGACGAGAGGCTTAAAACTTCTAGCTCTCACGCCTAATTTTAAATCCAATCATGAAAACTCAACTCTAATACATGCTTCATTGTTCGAATACCTACCTATCTCCCTGGCAATGCTTAATTTTGAGAAAGATTCGCATCAATTGCCTTCGCGGGACTGTATTAATTGCCTCTTAATTTTATTCTTATGATAAGTTAATTCAAATCTACGACTCTTCTCAATTCTCAATCATAATACTAACATAGTCCTTCAACTACGAATCATTGACCCTGGTTCCTTGTCAACTTTAGAATTTTTGACTATTTCAAGATTGCGTTTCATCAATTTAATCATAATTAAATTCTCGATTTTCAGGCGTATTCAGCTCGCGTCTCGACCCTCTCCCGGACTCCGATCCGCGGTTGATTTTCCTTACCGTACTCCCCGTGTGGGCCCTTCCCAACTGCTATTTGCCAAAGGTGACGGAACTCGTTAACCCGGCTTCGGACTGCCTGGCCTGCAGTATGCATACTGCACCCATTAAAGTTTTAAGTCGGATTTTGTATGGCTTGGCAAGTTGCCCGTGCGGAAGTGCTCCTTCGCGGCTCCCCTTCCTCCCTGCTCTCGCTCAACGTGGCCTCACGAGTACGACTTCGCCTCAATTTTCCAGACACGCGAATAATATACTTGGCATCGATTGTGCTGGTAATGATCAACTCAATGAGTGAACCCTACCTTCGAACTTCTGTGTATGTGCCTATTTTATGACACGAGTACAGCATTCCTATTACTGGACTGGGTAAACACAAACATGCCTGCAAGGCGTCCATTTATTAATAACATTCCACGTAACTCCTTACCTTCCCTTACAAATGTTTTCTTGACATATAAATTCACAGATAAACTCGCAGATACAATAATACACATACTAAACTCACATACTTAACTCACATACTCGCAAACATAATTAAGTGGTCGGGTTGAGTACGTGCGTGCGTTTGGCTTGCCCTCACTAATGCCATTAATTTCGCCGGTCTGGCTTCACCGGCGCCCGCGGCCACCCCTCGCCCGGGATCCGCGTGTGCCGTGGGAGTGACAGGAGCCTCGCCGGCGGACTCAACGAGGCACCATTAACCCTGCGCGTTCTCTTGCTCTCTCCACACTCTCCTTTTTGGTCATCACCTCGGTTACAAACGATATATGAGAGCATCGCCTTCGTCTATCCAGAAGACAGCTTGCAAACGACTCTGGAGTCAGCTCCCCTACCTCCAGGTATAGAAGTGTTCGTTGCACCGCCCAACGATCACACACAAACACTGGGTGGCACGCATCATCGTCCACTGGAGGATCGCAAAACCAGCAGCTCGGGGACGGACGGAGATAATTCCTATCCGATGGAGATAATGAGCAAAGCATCCGTGACCTGTCATCACCTGCGCCAGATTATAGGTTAGGTAACGTGCTCCATTGCTCTCCATCCACGCCTCGATGTTGGGAATCAGCCTGCGAGTCCAGGCGCCGCTCTCCGAGGTTGTCCATCGAGTTTGCCTGCGATCAAAGGTGTCATATTCCACCACCTGCGGCAGATTCACGCGCTCGTCCGGGTCCTCCGCCTCCTCGTACCCATACAAAGCGACCCTGGCCCTCATTAACAAGTCCCACGGCATGCAACCTGACAGCGCACACAATGCCTCTGATGAAACGATACGATACGCGCGTGTCACGCGCAGTGACCCCAACCGCTGTGTCGATGTCAATCGCTGTCTCACACATCCGTACTCCACCGCCTCGCTCCATACCGGAGACGCATACAAAACTATAGATTCTAGCACTCGGTAATACAGCAAACGCGGTTTCGGACCGCGTCCTCGTGGATTCGGTAGCAGCCACGAGAGGTGTTGCGCTACTTTCACTGCCTTCTCACATACCCGGCTCATTTGACTATGAAAGAGTCTGCTATTACTGAACATCACACCAAGGTACCTAATCGAGCGCGATGTCCTGATTATCGCGGCCTCGTACGATCGTACAAGTCCGTCGGGTACGCGCCGCCCAGTTAAGAGCACTGCATCAGTTTTCTCTTTCGCGAGAACCAGTCTCTCTCTCTCGTACCACGCCCCACCACACGTAAGGCATGTTCTGCCAGCTCGCGCACTCTGTCTAATGATCGGGCTACTATAAGCAGCGCCATATCATCCGCGAAACCCGCGGTTGTCACGCCTGGTGGCAGCAGCACCTCCAGCAGCCCGTCGTACGATAGGTTCCATAACAGTGGTCCCAACACTGATCCTTGTGGCACCCCACCAAATACAGCTGCTTCCACCCACTCACCGCTTATCGTCGGAAACCCACGGCGCTCGGCTGCAGCCAGGATGCGGTCCCAACGCACGGTATTAAATGCATTTTTCACATCCAGGATAATTAGCAGACAGTGATTTCGCCCTCTGCGAGCATGATCCGACTCCGACATGACCACCTTCATCGCCTGATGAGTTGATCTGCCCTCCATGAACACAAATTGACGCACCGACAGCCCTCCAGACAGGCGAATCGCTTCTAGCATTAACACGCGCAAAGCCTATTCGAAACACTTCCCCATGTCTGACAGCATGCAAAGCGGTCGAAGGTCGGAAAGAGAATTACAGGCTTTCCCGGCCTTCGGTTTTAAAGGCAGACGCCCTACTTTCCCAGTCCTTGGAAAGTATCCTAGCCTCAGACAGGAATTGAAAAGGGCACAAACCCAGCCGGATGCAGTGTTACGCAGAACGTGAACGGCCTCGCCAGGGATTTCATCTGGACCGGGAGCTTTTCCTTTCTTCAACATCCCCATTGCGTACCTCACATCTTCGTTCGTGAACACGTCCCCCCTGGCGCGAGGTGCCCTCCCCTGGGCTTCAGCATCTCTTTCTGCTGTTAGGAGGAACAGCGCTTGACCCTGCGGCTACCCTCGCGATCTCGCGTACGTTGGATGCCGACGACGTTGACGCTCCTTCCTGACGAGGCCACATCAATGAAGCCTGCGCTGCTTCTTCTCCTCTTGCTTCGTCTTCCTCCTCTTCTTCTGCTGCACTACTCCTTGGGATGGCAGCCTCTTCTTGTCGCTCCTGCTCCACCACGAAAAGCGCGGACACCGTTGCGTGGAACTCCTCTCGGTTGAGGCGAACCAGGGGCGACTTCCCCTTCAGACGATTCATGACCGCCTTGTAGGGTTTCCCCCACGAATCTTCTTCGATAGTCGAGACCATCTCACTCCACGATGCCTCTTTAGCTCGACGCAATGCCAAGGATAAGGCACGTCGGCTTTCCAGCATCTCGATGCGATACGGGTGCGCCTGCTGTCGTGCTGCCGTCGGGCTCCGGCGAGCCACCTTCTGCCAGCGGTGGCGGAGACGCTTTGCTTGGAGACAAAGATCTGCTATCTCCTGGCTCCACCATGGTACATTTTGTATTTTCCTGCTCTTGCGGGTCGGCAATGGTGGACGGGTTGACTGAAAGAGCGTCTCTAACTCCTCAATCACTTCATCAATTTCGGCCACGGTGCACAGCGGCGGTAGCGCGGACTGTTCCGATGGACCGGCTGCTGCAGCTCCTCTCACTTGACTACGTTGAACTGTTGGATCCAGGGATCCTGGCATCGGTAACTGGCCGCTCACTATTTCCCTCCACGCCTCCATGTCCGGGCGAACTAGTCTCGCCTTCCAAAGAGAATCCTCGGGCGAACCAATAGCCTCTGGTCACGCTTTAAATCGATGAATAAGATAGCGGTGATCCGACCCAGAATAGCGCGTGGACACTGTGGACCTAGATATTCGACCGTGGAGGCTGCGGCTACACGCAAGGGCATCAATTCGAGAACCCACGCCACCACGCTCGAATGACGGCCCTCCTTGACTTGCCACGGGCATCAGCCCTGCTTGCTCGATCAAATTCATCATACGGTGACCGCGTGAATCCACGCTATCTGATCCCCAGTGCGGAGTGCGGGCATTGAAATCCCCGGCGATTATAATCGGTTTCCTAACACTTGACAGACATGTCGCAAGACCCCGTAATTGACCTTCAAAGCTTTCTATAGTCAGTGATGGTGAGATGCAACAACTCACTATCACAAACTCGCGGGTCTCCAATGCCACGCATCCGTCTGTCTCAAACACCATTCTAGTCACCCCCATGTCGCAGCTAGGACGATTCGTATACCACACGCAGGCTGAGCTGCTCCTGTCCTGATGCCAATTCGGATGAGGATTAAACGGCTCACTGATGATGACTATATCCGCGTGAAACTCGTTCACGGCCTGCCAGAAGAGATCCTGTGCCGCGCGGCATCTGTTTAAATTGATCTGCAGTACGCTGAACGCAGACATGTTTTCCTCTTCTCTTTCTTCTTCGGCTCGGAGATTTAGCAGCACAGTAACGTAGCTATCAGAACAAAAGGAAACGGGCACTCTTAAGTACAAGGAGCCACATTTAAATCGAACTGAACTGACATGGCAGTGATCAACACTTACTGCGACTTGTAACGGCAATGACAACCCCGGTTATGACCCTCACGGTGCATGGATGCTAAACCACAGCAAACAATGAGTAACATGGGTTCGGAAAGCGAAGCAAATGACATGAAGGAAGGGAAAGAGAATAAGAGAAAGGAAGGAAACAGGGAAGGGAAAAAAAGGTGGAAAGAGGGGGAGAAAAGGGAACAACTGTAGCACGGAAGGGATTATTTAAACTGACTCGCATTAATTTGCGTGCATCGCCCTCACTCTCCGCCCTGCCCTATCAACTTAATTCAACTCACGCAACCCAATCGAAGGATGAAGCGGGACAGCGGGCTGACCTGACCCGACTTAGAAACAAGTCATGGAACCACTCGACAACGTGAAGCGAAGTCAAGCCAAGCCAGGATTTAACTGAATATATTTAATTAATTAAGCTAGTCAAGATCGAACTAATTCAATCAACTTCATCAAGAGTAAGGATAGAACTAAGCAATCAGTATCAGGACACCGGCAAACCGAACAGCTATTTACAGTCGGCATTCGGCCAATATCCAGCATGGTTGACAATCAAGGACTAACCAGCTACGTATTAATAGGAGCAACGGCAGCGGAACTAACACCAACATCAGCAACAATAGTAGTGTTTAAACGGGCAGGCTGAACAAACAAGGATGGTGCGATAAACGTTAATCGACAAATGATCACTCAATACTTACTTACTCAGCGATGCTTGTCGTAGGATGACTGATAGTGATCGGCTGCGTCGCTCTTCCACTGTTTTACTCCTCCTTCCTCTTCTACTTCACCCGCCTCTGCTATAGACGCGTTGGCGCGTGGGCGTTGTCGGCGACAGCGGGTCCTTTTCGCGGCGAGAATGAGCAATGTGCTGTGGTGTGCTGTGCTGATCTGCTGCGCTTAGTTATGCACAATAACCCCTCACTGCACCACGGCGCACGTATCGACACACGCGTATTGCTCCAAGCTTCGATTCGGAGCACCACAAACAGCGCGAACTAGCGACTTCCCCAGTTAGAAATGTACTAAATGAAGGCCCCTACGAGGTGCCCCAATTTATATCCAGAGCGGCCGGCAATCGTTGTGGCTGGGGGAACCTGCGAGGGGTATTCCCTCACCCTTGAGCCCCGCTTTCGAGACACGCACTTCGGCACACTCCCCTCGCTTTCTCGCCGCCCCTCGATCGAAGCAGGGGTCTCGTGGTCGTCTTCAACAGAGCCCGGCAACCCAAAACTTACCAAGCCTTCGATGAAAGGACCTAATCAAGTCAACATTAATAACGTGAATAAATTACAATTAAATCAATTGCACTCACTGATCAATAACGGTCAAGGGTGTTGACTTAATAAAGCATAGACCAGACTTTCGATTATATCAGATCCTATTTGCTGTGGAAGTATAGAATCAAGTCTCCCCTGGAGGCGGGGGTTACAGAATACGTCTCCAGCCTCCCAAGCATGTCATCAAAGGCGACTTAAAAGGCACCGCGCGTTTAGCCCCTCTAGATAGGCAGCAACAAGCCGACATGCACGGATGAGGCCCGTTCGCATCGCTTCGGACACCGGCCGATGGGTGACTCGTTGACCCGGTTCCGGCCGCTACCTGCGAGTGGGTAACGTAATCCGCTCATCACCTGCTTGTGCGTGCCTCTCATCCGCCTGACGACTCGCCCTAATACTTCTAGCTCTCACGTCTAATCTTAAATTCCAATCTTGATAACACAATTCTAAGGTATGCTCCTTTTTCCGAACACCTACTACTCTCTCTGGAAACAAATTTTGAAAGCAATCCGCACCAACTTTCTCTCGCGGAAATTGTATCTAATTACCTCCGTATTTAATGATAAGTTTAAAATTCAAGGTTTGACCCGTATCAACTCTCAATTATAATATTATCGCAGTCTTCAACTGCGGATCACCAATTCTAGTTCCCTGCCAATTTTAGATTTTGTTGAACTTTGAACTCTGTTACATTTTTCAAATTACATCTTAATCAATTTAATCAAATTTAATTTAAATCGCATTTTCTGCAGCGTACGATCTCCAGTTAGCGCCCTCGAATCTCGGACGCATTATGCTCGCGTCTCGGCTCTCCTCCGGATCCCGACTCGCGGCATCTTCTCTGATCTCCCCCCCGGCGCTCGTTGTTTGCGGCATCCCGTGCTTGATCTTTCCCTCTTGGTGTACCTACTGAGCAGTGGAGCGAGATCGATCGGCCCGATTCTTCCTCTTGCTGGCCGACTCTCGACGAACCATGACCCTATCTACTCTATTTTTTTGGACCCTCCTGCTATACGCGAATATGTAGCTCCCTCCATGCGGCATCTCCTACACACCCACTACACCTTGATAGTCAGGCACGGGTACTTTTCCGACATGACTCCCGCGCCCGTCAGCGTGCCCCTGCATATTTATTTTTTGTCAGCTACGCTTCACGTGAACAATAAAACTCCGACTTCTTTATTTTCCATATTGTTTCCATACTCCTTTGTCTCCTTCTGGTCGCTCGAGCAGGCCTCCTAGATTATGCTACTGCCTTACTTTGCTTTACTGCTTCACTGTACTTTCACTCTATTACTCTATTATTCCTTGCGAACTCGCACCGCTTTTACCCTACGTCGCCTCCTTTAGCGCCTTGCTCCTCATTGCCCGTTTATTACCCATCACCTACTTTATCGCCTACCCTACCCGACACCTGGTACAGCTTAACTCCAAATGTACCGTATGCCGCTTTACAAACTTTCCGCTTACAGCTGTTTCTGGCTGTTTTTCGTTGTTCTCTACCGTCCTTTTTCCCTATTCCTCCATTTATTTCTTTATTTATGTTTTTATTTCTCCACTATTTTCACCTTTTACATTCTGCTCAGGATCCACACCCATTCTTACTGTACACATCTGCTTTTACTTTTAAACTTTCAGTTTCTATGTGTTATGTTATCTTAATTCAAGATTCTCTGAACCCCCTTAATTTCAAGTACAATTCTTCTCCTTGATCACCCATTTTAGCCTCCCCATAACTTTAATTCTAAGATAACGAGCATTTATTCATCTACATCGCATCCGCACAAATTATATTTAATTACTTTTAGACTACGATTCCCGCGATCAACTCCACCCTCAATTTAAATTCAATTTAAAATCCAAATCCAGAACTCCTCCCGGGTCTCAAGACTAACATCAACACAATTTCACAACCCCAAATCAAAAAACTTAATTTGTCACTAATCTTAAATCCTGGAACCTTCTAGCTCTAACACATTTACTGTGGAAGACTACATCCCATCCTCCCCTGGAAGCGGGGGGTTACAGAATACGTGTCCAGCCTCCTTGGTTTGTCGTAAAAGGCGAATAAAAAGGAACCGCGCGAAGCCCCTTCAGACCGGCAGAATCGGACCCTTCGTACACGAGCACGGTTCGCTCGCACCCCCTTTAGACGCCGACCGACGGCTGTTCTACTGACCCAGTTTCGGCCGCTACCTGCGAGCGGGTAACGTAATCCGTTCATCACCCGGTTGTACGCGCCTCTCACCCGTCTAACGAGGCGCTTAAAACTGCTAGCTTTCGTGCTTAATCTAAAAATCCAAATTTCGCTAATCCAATTTTAATACATGCTACATTTTCCATACATCTACCTCTCTCTCTGTTAATTAATTTTGAAAGCAATCTGCACCAACTTTCTTTCGCGAAAATTGTATTTAATTACCTTTAAAATTAATTTTCATGGCAAATTTAAAATTCAAGGTTTTGGTTCGTATGAATTCGTAATTATAATATTAATGTGGTTCTTCAAACACGAAACATCAATTCTAGTTTTCTGTAAATTTTAGATTTTGATAAATTGTGAATTTTATTACATTTTAATTTCTTTACATTTCATCAATTTAACTAAATTCAATTAAAATCGCATTAACATGCCGCGCGATCCCCAATCAGTGACCTCTAATATCGGAAGCATTACGCTCGCGTCTCGGCTCTCTCCCGGATTCCGACCCGCGGCTTCTTCTTTGATCCCCTCTCTCGCGCTCGTCCTTCATAGCATCCCGAGCTCGATCTTTCCCTGTCACTGTACCTGCCGGGCAGTGGATCGAGACCGGCGGCCTGAACCTTCCTCTCGCTGGCCGACTCTCGGCGAACCGCGACCCTTCTTACTCTTCCCCTTAGGTTCTCTGATTGTATCCGCACTATACGTAGCATTCCGCTTACGGTGCCCTTACACACATGTAGTATAGAATTGAATGAACTGAATGGATGGATGAATGCATGTGACAAACGACACGAGCGTTCCGAGCGCTACCGCGTGCTCTCGCATGAGCATTCCTTCGTTCGAAAAATTTTTCGCGTTCTCTCCCACGCCCGGAATTCGCCCATCGAGAGATTTAGCTCACCCAAATGTGTGTTGCGGTCGATGGTGTCCAGGCGGCTCGGGCTCTCCTCTCTCTCGCATTCATGCGAGCACTCCTTCGTTTTCGCGACCTCTCCCAGGCTGAGATCCGCCCATCGAGAGGCTTAGCTCAACCATATGTGTGTTGCGGCCTCTGGTGACCAAGCGGCTCAGCTCAATCCTACACATCTCCTGCGGAAACATACGGGTAGGGAAAAATTATTCTGCAAGGATAATGCACAGTTCCGGCGGTGTGTCCGCACAGCGGCTGTAGAGTGTCCACCAACGCACTCTATACCTACTGTGGCTAAATGAAATCACCGTCGGTCAAAATAGCCTGCGTTATAAGCGGAGGTGCGCTGGGGCTTACCCGCGACGTTCTTGGACGAATGAACGCCTTTAGGTCGTCCGAGTTGGTCGACGTGTAAGCAACATCGTGGCTACACAGAATGCTCTCCATTAAAGCCCTCTGGGGTTGCCGGAGGTATCTGTGGCCGATACGGAGCAAGTTTGTAGTGGGTATTGGGGTACTGTAACGATCCAACTCAGGGAAACTTGTTTTGGTGTGTACCTTTGAGTCCCACACTGCCCGAGACCCGTCCTAACCCGACGGGTTCCTCGCTTACGTAAATGTAATTTCTTGCTGTCAAAATATAAAAAAAAGGTTAGGTTAGGTTAGGTTAGGTTAGGTTAGGTTAGGTTGGGTTAGGTTTATGTGGACCGGGACGGACATGTCTATCGGAGGGACGTCGATGAGGGTGTACCCCAGGGGTCCCGTTTGGGGCCCCCATTGTGGAATGTGGGGTACAACCCAGCTTTGCGGGTCGTGGTCCCGGACGGTGTAAGCATTACGTGTTTTGCAGACGACACACACATGTTTGCCACCGACCGGGACTGGGGCAGGACCAGTCGTCTAGCGGAGGTTAGCGTGGCTGCCGTCGCAGCGGCGATCCGGAGGCTGGGGCTACAGATAGCGCCCCACAAGACCGAGGCGATGTGGTTTTACTCGCCTCGGCGTGGGGTTGCACCGCCGCCCCAGTCTTGGATCCGGGTAGGTGACACCAGGGTCCAGGTGGGTGAAGGGTTCAAGTATCTTGGCCTCCACCTGGACAGCCACTGGCACTTCGAAAGGCATTTCGACCGCCTTGCCCCCCGATTAGACATGGTAGCAAACGCCCTTGGGCGGGTGCTGCCCAATATCGGGGGGCCGAGCGAGAAGGTTCGCCGCCTTTACACGGGGATCGTGCGGAGCGTGGCCCTATATGGCTCGCCCATATGGGCTGAGGCCCTGATGGCGTCTCGCCGCAGCCAAACTGTGCTGCGGCGAGTGGAAAGGAGGATGGCCATCAGGGTCGTGAGGGGATACCGCACGATCTCCCACGCAGCGGCGATGACTCTGGCGGGTCTCGTACCTTTCAAGTACGAGGCGGAGGCCTGCGCCACGATTTTCTGGCGCTTGCGCGGCCTCCGCCAGGCTGGAGAAGACCCGCCAGAGCGGGCGGTCGAGCGGGAATGGAGGTGCCAGGCCCGACAGGATGCCCTGGGAGGCCCCCCGACGGCACAGTGAGCTGAGGAGGACGGGGCGGAGGGCCTTGATAATCCTGCCCACCGCCCCTAACAAGATGAGGGGGGGGGGCTTCGGCTTCCCCCCCAAAGTAGATGTAGTGGAGGGAGGCTTCGGCCTCCCCCAGGGTGATAGGTTGGGGGGGAGTTTTGGCTCCTCCCCAAGGCAGATGAAGTGGGGGAGGCTCCGGCCTCCCCCAGGGGGATTGGATGGGGGAGGGACTTGCCCTCTCCCCCCATCACAGATCTAGCGGCTCCCATCTGGTGTCGCTGGGCCGCAGGTGGCCGGGGCCGGGGCCCC
This sequence comes from Osmia bicornis bicornis, assembly GCF_907164935.1. NCBI lineage: Eukaryota > Metazoa > Arthropoda > Insecta > Hymenoptera > Megachilidae > Osmia > Osmia bicornis. The sequence goes on from NC_060224.1 coordinate 10,450,952, forward strand.
GGTCGCCATTGCACGCAGCCCGAGGAGTGGCCGGCGTCGGGTGTGGCCCCTAACGTTGGTGGAGCAGGCACTTGGGGGAGGGTCAAAGGTTAGATCCTCCCCCGAGATGGGGCGCTATGCGCCAAGGCTGGGGGGGTCCCGGTGTTGTTCGTTAGAGGTCCCGGGGCCCTTACCACAGCCCTGTGCAGGTCACCGTGGTTTTTTTAGCCGGTAAAAATCTGGCACTACCCCCGGTTCCTCCCCAGGGGGGCTTGGGGCGTCTTTCGAAGATTTCCCCCACGTAAAAAAAAAAAAAAAAGGTTGGGTTAGGTTAGGTTAGGTTTACCCCTGTGGCTGGGGGGTTTAGAATACAGCCACGGTAACCCCTGCCTGTCGTAAGAGGCGACTAAAAGGGGGCGTGAATATAGAAGACAGCGAAAAGGACAGCCGTAGTTGGGGCGCTGCAGTGAGAAGAGGACGCTGTGTAGGAGTGAAGCAGAACACTGGTGAGCTTTCGTTTATTTATTAATATACTTAATCATTTATTTTGTGTGCTTGAGGTCTTGTGAGAATGTGCGAGTGTGTGCGAGTGTGAGTGTGCGTGTGCGGGATGTATGTAACAGGTATCGGGACATCATGGCTGAAGCAGAAGAGAAGGGGGCGAGGTAGAAGAAGAGCGACGATGACTCCAGGAAAGAAGAGGCGGAAACTGATGGCAGACGTGATTGGGACGCTGCTGTGGAGAAGAGGACGTCCTGAGGGGGTGAAGCAGAACACAGGTATTTATTTCTTTATTACTTACATAATTAATTATTTATTTTGTGCGTGTTGATGCTTGATTGAGGGCTTGTGCGAATGTGAGTGTGGGTGTGCGGTGTGTATGCGTTAGGATTCCAGACAACATGACTGAAGGGAGAAGAGTAGAGGCAAAGATTGATGATAGACGTGACTGGGACGCTGCAGCGGAGAAGAGGACGCTCTGAAGGAGTGAAGCAGGATACACGTATTTATTATTTGTTTATTATTTATATAATTATTTATTTTTGTGTGCGTGCTGCTTGATGGAGGGCTTGTAAGAGTGTGCGAGTGCGAGTGTGGGTGTGCGGTGTGTATGCGGTAGGTTTCCAGGGATCGTGGCTCAGAGAAGAGAAGGCGGCGAGGCAGAAGAAGAGTGGCGACGACTTGAGAATAGAAGAGGCGGAAAATGAAGACAGACGTGGCTGGGATGCTGCAGTGGAGAAGAGGACGCCTTCAATGGGTTAATCAGGATACAGGTATTTATTGGTTTATTTATTTATATATTTATTCATTTATTTTGTGCGAGTTTGATGGTTGCTTGAAGCCCGTGAGAGTGTGTGTGCGAGTGTGCGTGGAACAGGTCATCGAGAATTGCAGCCTACGAAGACATGGCGCGATCACCCGTTGAGCAGGAGCTCCGGGTCCTGATCGTGGCCGAAGAGCAAGCCCTGCTGAAGCAGGTGAACACAGGGCGCGACCACCCGTTGAGGAGGAGCTCCGGGTCCTGATCGTGGCCGAAGAAAAAACTCCTGACCTCACTTTGCAGGCTGGTGAAGGCATGGCGCGATCACCCGTTGAGCAGGAGCTCCGGTTCCTGGTCGTGGCCAAAGAGGAACCCCTGTCCTGGCAAAATGCTAGGCAGGCGAAGAGGTGGCGCGGTCACGCCGGGATGGTGCGATCATTGAGGATGTCCCCCCGGTGCCGATCGTTGCTGAGGAAAAATTCCTGCGTGCACTGCTCAGGTTGAAAATGTCCTACCGCAAGATCGGAGGTGCAACGGCGTGGATCCGCAGATGCTCCATGGTGCCTAGCGCATGTCGTTTTTGCGGGAGGACGGAATAATGCGAAATGCATTGAATTGCCAAAACGCCTTTGTGGCTATACGTTGGTAACCTGTTATATATCCCAAATGATTAATAGGTACTGGCGGCCCACACAGGGGAGAGGTCTTAGTGGGTAGTATATCCAGCCACAGGACTGTCCCCTCTGGACTACCTGTTCAAGGCTGAGACTTACTTTTGGGCTAAACCCCGCCCTTCGGGGTCGGGTTGCCTCCTTGTTTGCCCCCACTAAACGGGCGTGAGGCTGCCCCCTCAGGGCGGGTATGAGTCCCACACTGCCCGGGCCCCCACCAGCCGAATAGAGTGAATGGGGGACCAACCCGCGCGTGCATAAATGCATTTCCTCTCCTTTAAAAAAAAAAAAAAAAAAAGGTTAGGTTAGGTTCCACGGACCTGGCCCAGTGTACTGGCTGGGCGGGGAGGCGATACCCCGACGTGGTGCGTCCCCAGGTGGCGGATAGGGGAATGCTCGCCATGCACTTTTCGGAGTGCATGTAGGGTAGGAGTGAAATAAAATAGCTCCCGCGGACCAAACACCAAGGGAAGGAAAACCCATCAAAACCTCCCCTGTGACTGGGGGATAGAATACAGGCACGGTAACCCCTGCCTGTTGTAGGAGGCGACTAAAAGGGGGGCGCTTGCTGCTGTCGAAGTAGCCTCGCAGATAACCCGGGGTGATGCCGGTGGGATCTACGGATCCTGGCAGGGCCTCCCTTGCCGGTAAGGCCTGGGTCGGAGAGGCGAAAAGGTGGCTGCAGCGTCGTTGAGTTCTCCTGGGGCTAGGCTGCGTGGCAGTCTGGTGCGGGTAGCGAACTCGGAGTGCCCTAGCAATTATACCGTAATCCAGTGGTCACGTTTCGCTCGAACGGGAGACTTGCCTTAACCGGCCGGCCTACGAGGATGACAATCTCTTCAAAAATCCCTAGCCCCAAGCTGCGGCACGCGGTGAGGAGGGTGCCCCTGGAGTTAGCACCAGGGGTGGCTGGTGGGTGCACCAGTCGCTAGCAACCAACCCCAGGGTACCTGGCGACCCCCCGGGTGTATCTGCCTTACCCAGGTAAGGCGGCTTTGCCTGGGCGGACCTAAGATCCGACCTACTCGTGGGACGAACATGGAAAATTCTACAAACCAAAAACAAAACGCAGGACGGGACGAAACGATGACAAACCAGGCAAAGGAACCTCACACGGTCAGGTCGGCAAGGGATAAGGAGACGGCGCAGCCGGGGCCCAGCAGGGCCGCGGCTCCGGCTCGGGCCAGACGGGCGCGACCCACGTCGGCGGGATCCACCAGAGGCAGCAGGGCTTCTTCTGCTGTCTTTGATAGGGGATTCTGGCGACAGCCGGTTGACAGCGAGGAGGAGTCGGATGGGTCGGTGGTCTCGGTGCCGCCCACGACCCCCAACACCTCGGCTGCGGCAAAGAGGGGACGCCCTCATACATCGGGGGACTACGTGGCCCTTGCCGCGAAGAAAGAAGAATTCCTGCGCCTACAGCGGGAGGAGATGGAGCTCCAGGCAACAAGGGAGCTACTGGACGTCGGCGCGGCCCCCCGCCAGCCAAGCTGGTCGGCCCTGAAGCTGAGGGAGGCGGAGGAAATTGCGCGGGAGGTTCGCCACCTCCCCTCGCCAGACCTTGTGGCGCGCGCCATGGAGGGCGCCGTAAAGGTCGAGAAGGTCGCGGGGTGCTCCAAAAACCTGAAGGGCACGTGTGTCCGTGGCCCCAGGGAGGCATCCCGCGACGTGAAGGCGGTCGTAAACGAGCTGGGGCTGAGGGCCGCGCGGCACCGCGACGACCACGAAACGGAGGAGCTCAGGGCCCAATTACAGCTCCGCGACGCCAAAATAGCGTCACAAGAGGAGGAGATTGCGACGCTGCAGCGGGAGCTGGAGGCTCTGTGCGAGAGGCCCCCGGCGGTAGAAGTGCCGGCGTCCCGGCTGGAGCAGGAGGCCCGGCCGAAGAGGAGCTGTCGGACGGCTACCACGTTGGAGGGGACGGAGGACCCCGCCCCGGTGCGTTCACCGTCGCCTGCCGCGACCGCAGGGGAGCGGGCCGTGGACGACCCCACCGAGCACGAGGCCCCGGCCGCCAAGGTTGCGGCCGCGCTCATGGATGGCATCGCTGCCCTCGTCGCGCGGAG
>NC_060224.1:10455428-10525774 GCF_907164935.1 Osmia bicornis bicornis
GCTGGCGCCGGAAGCCGCGCCGTCGGGGCGGTCCTGCCGATGATATCGGAGTGGCGGGACCGCGGCCACGGCGCCCTTTCGTTCCGGGTCACGCAAGTGCTCTCCGGACACGGGGTGTTCGGGGAGTTCCTTTGCCGGAGGAACAGGGAATGGACCCCGACTGTTGGCTCTGCGGGGCGGTGCGGGACGCCGCACAGCACACATTGGCGGAGTGCCCGGTGTTTACGGTGGCCCGCCACGCCCTGACGGCAGAAATACGGGAGGATCTCTCGCCGGCAGGCGTCGTGAGACAGATGCTTGCCGGCGAGACAGAATGGAGGGCCGTGACCACCTTCTGTGAGGAGGACATGGCCATCAAGGAGAGGTCGCGGACGTGGGACGCGACGACGTCGCAGGGTTCCGCCGCCATAAGGGATGCGGGGGGGGGAGGGGCGATGGCGGCTTTCGCTATTTGCCCCCCCGGCGCGACGGATGCGGGACGGGGTAGTTTAGCGGGAGGGACCACGTGCCCTCCCGCCTACTGGGGAGATTTTACGGGGGGTGTTTCTTGTGGGGGTGGGAAGGGTCGCGGTGAACCCTCCCGCCCCGGACGAAATGAGCCCGGACTCCGGTCGGACCCGCGGGCGGGCGGGTGGGGACCCCGTTCTCAATCGGGGGCCCATCTCCGTCCGCCTCTGGGGGGCCGGGTGACGCCGGGCGGAGAGTGGCGTCTCCCTCCAACGCTGGGAGTGGCGCTGGCCCCCGCAGGGGGGGTGCAGCGGAGCCGAGGGAGTCCCCCTGGAGGGTGGCCGGCCACGGCTCACCGCAGCCCACAGGGGGACGACCCGGCGGGCCGCAGGCGCCCTGTTTGGGCGCCATTGCACGCGGTCCCGGGGTGAAGCCGGCACCGTAAGCCGGAGGAGCGAAAGACAGCGCCCGACTTTTCTCGCGGGCGGTCGGTGGGTTGCTCCTCCCCGTAGCCTGTGAGGAGATCGAGGCGCCGGGACTGCCGGCGGTACGGGCTGGGGGGCCCGGCCGCCATTGCACGCAGTTCCCCCGCCATGGAGCCGGCACCGGGTGCGACCCCTATTGACGGCTGAGGGAGTTGTTACTCCCCCGGTGAGGGGCGCTTTCAGCGCACGGCGGGGGAGGCCGGGAGTTATAGTAATCAGGTCCCGGAGCCTCTGCCATACGCCAAAGGAGGTCGCCGTGGGGTTTTAGTCAGTAGGAATCTGACACTCCCCCGCTGCCCTCCCCCAGACGCGCGGGGGATCTTATGCAAGATTTCCCCACAAAAAAAAAAGGATTGGATTCCCGCTCGACGCGTCGAGGAGAGTGGACGTGTTTCGTGGTCCCTCCGTGGTTAGATTTTCAACGCGGTGGATAGCGGCTTAGTTATTCGCGTTTTTTGGTGAAATCATTTTTATTATGTGTTCCGGAAGTGCTATTGTGTCGTTTTTTGATTAAATATTGTGTTAATTTTTTGTTAAATAACGAAAACGTGATGTGCGTGTTACGCGGCATTTCGACGTCGTGTTTCCGGTCTTCGGGGTGTTAGTTATAAACATTGGACATTATTTATGGATAATTTTCGTAAATTGGAAACGATTCGCAGTGAAATTCCGCGTTTTTTGGAGCCATAGCTCCAAAACTGCCTGATCAAAAAATGTCGTACAACATGAATAGTAGGAAATTTAATTTCCTACAAAAAAGGTCTCTAAACATTTTGCCATAGCTCGCACCGTTTCCGAGATATTTGCAGATTTACCTCAAGGTAGGGGGCGTCGCGCACATACACCGAGATATTTCTTCGTCTTCTTGTTCTTCTTCTGCACAGCTGCGCTGGAAGTGGCATTAGCAGCTGGGAATAGTGAATACAGCTTAGAATAGCGCAGAGTTACCTCAAAGAAGGGGGCCACAGTGTTTCTTCTTCCCTATAATGTTGGTGCGGCTTCCGAACTTTTAAATATGTCGATATATCTCGAGAACCCCGCATCTGATCAAAAAATGTTTAGGAGGAGTTCAGTCACATACCCACGCACAGAAGCAATGTATATATAAAGATAAGAATATCATTATTACTATATCTACGTTAGAAATAATGTAATATACTGATTACTTCATACAGATCAATGTACATTTAAAAACAATATCATTATTAGTATATCTGCATCAGACCTAATGTAATATACAGATACCTTCCTACAGATCAATGTACAATCAGTAACAATATCATTATTACTACATCTGCATTACATATGTAATATATATTTTATAACAGTATCATTATTACTATATCTGTGGGGAAGGCACTAGACTTTTTACCTTTTTAATATGAAAAACAAGTTTATTAATAGAAAGTTACAAAGACATAATCTTATCACACACTCTCTCATGACGCCATATCTTTCGCGACCCGCGCACGCATTCGCATACAATCCTGCCAAACATTCACTCCTACCAACCACTCACTTCTGCCAATCACTCATTCCTGCCAACCCAATCATTCTTCTTGCATTCAAACATAAAAACAAACCTCACAATCTCCCCCCTTTGTTTTTTAATCTCTAACGCTCATAAAGTTTTTTACGTTTTTAAACAAAGATGGCCCACTCAATGGTTTAGTAAGACAATCCGCAGTCATGAAATCTTTAGCAACATGTAACACTTTGACCTTATAATATTTTACCATTTCCTTAATAAAGTAACACTTTCTGTTTAACAATTTTGTCTTTGTTTTAAAATTCCCTCCATTTGCAAGTCTCACAGCGTTCAAATTGTCACATTTTAACTCATTGTTCTTCTCTTTATTTACTCCTATTTCTTCTACCAGGTCGCTCATCCAGATGACTTCTTTCATTCCTTCCAACATTGCATCCAACTCACTTTCAGTTGATGATAAGGCGACCGTTGACTGCTTTTTACTCCTCCAATGTATGAGGTCATTATTTCTATAAACCAGCACGCCGCTAAATGATTTTGCATCTCGCGTGCTATCCCAAGAAGCGTCAGTCTCGCATCTAATTTCAAAGTCGTTCTTCCATATTCGATTCCATAATTTATTGTCTTCTTCAGGTATTGCAATACTCTTTTTAGTGCATTCATATGAATATTCTTGGGGCATTTACTAAACTGTGACAGACAGCTTAATGAGAAAGATATATCCGGCCTTGTTGAAACACTAAGATACATTAATCGTCCCAACAGTTCCTGATATCTTGTTACATCACATTCGTTACTTCCTTCATCTTCACTTAATTTCTGGTTGATATCCATAGGCGAATTTACTTCATTAGCTTCCCTCATTCCATACTGATTTAATAAATTTTCAATATACTTTCTTTGATTGATGAGTATTCTTCCCTTTTTCTGATCCAATTGTATCCCCAGTACTTTTTGAGCTTCTCCAACATCCTTTAAATCTATATACTTCTTTATTTCTTTCATATATTTTTCTTCAAATGCTTCTCCACTACTCACCAATGGTATATCATCCACGTGTACTCCACAATACAAAAAATCATTTCCTTCTACCACATAAAACAAGCATGGATCCTGAGTACATTGTTTCAAACCTACTCTCAAAAATACGTCAGTGAGATACGCATTCCAACATCGACTAGCTTGTTTCAATCCATAAATACTCCTTTTAAGTTTGCAAACTTTTCCAGATCTGTTCTCAAAGCCATTAGGCATCTCCATATACATCTCTTCATCTAAAGACCCATGTAAAAAGGCAGTTTTTGCATCATAAATTTTTAATTTCTTTCCTTTTTCCGCACATATGCTAATCAATATCCGTATTGTCTCCATCCTCACTGTTGGAGAAAAAGTTTCTTCATAGTCACAACCTGGACGTTGTCCGCACCCCATTGCAACCAATCTCGCTTTGAACCTTTTTTCGAGTGTAACTGGGTCTTCTTTTACCGTGAATATCCATTTATTCTTTATCACACGTTTGTCTTTAGGCCGATCAACTAAATCCCATACTTCATGATAATGCATTGATTTCATTTCATCATTCATGGCTTTTCTCCACTCTTCCCACTCATGTGATTGTCTTGCTTCTGCAACGGAATTCGGTATTTTAACGTCCACTGTTTTCATAACTCTTTGTTTTTTAAGTCTTTCTGATCTTCGTACATTCCTCTCTTCATCCTTCTTTCTTTCTTCTTCTCTTTCTACATTCCTTCGAACCTGCATGACTTCTCTTGTTACATTTTTTGGTCTTCCTTTTTTCTTCATTTCAGTTGATTCTCCTGGTATAACTCTATTCTCTTCGTTGTCTTCAATGTTCCTTTCTTCATTGTCGATTTCATGTGTGTCATTTCTATCTTCTAACAATTCTATTCTCGCATCTTCATACTCGCTGTCCGCTGTTTCATTCTCTTCACTTTCTTCGTGCTGTTCATTCTCATTCTGGTACATCTCTTCTTCAGATTCAAGACCTTCTACATCATCACTAGAATCTAATCCAAATACAATTAAATCATTATCATCATCAGAATTGCCACTTTTTTCATCACTATACAATAGTTCTGACCCATTCTTATTCTCTTCGAATCTTACATCACAATCACACCTGATTTTATCCACTTTTGGAATATATATTCGGTAAGTATTATTTACACCATACCCTACAAAAATTCCTTTTTCAGTTTTTGATTCAAACTTTTTTTTTCTTCCACCTTTATTCAACAGATATGCTAGGCATCCAAATCTTCTCATATGTTGTATATTTGGCTTTTTATTATACCATATCTCGTACGGAGTTTTATTATGTACTTTAGATTTTACTCGATTTCTTATATATACAGCAGTACAGACTGCCTCTCCCCAGAATGTTAAAGGTAAGCGTGAATCAGACAATATTGTTCTTGTAGTTTCTATTATTGTTTTATTTGCTCTTTCTGCTGTTCCATTACACTGTGGGGTCATGGGGGGACTCAATTCATGTTTCATTCCCCTTTGCTGGAACCAATTCTTCAAATCTTTTCCCAAAAATTCTCCACCATTGTCTGACCTTATTCTTTTCAATTTTAGTTCAGTTTGATTTTCATTTAATATAATTAATTTCTTTATTTCTTCAGCAGCTTCACTTTTATCATGGAGTAATCGTACAAATATCACTCTGGAATAATCATCCACCACAGTCATTATATAATTCTTTCTTCCATGTGATGAAGGTTTAATAGGTCCTATCAAGTCCATGTGCCATAGTTGCATAATATTATCACTCTGTCTTCCTTCTAATCTTCTATGTGCCTTTCTGCATGTTTTTCCTTCTACACATGGTTCACATTCCATTTTTATTTTATTTGTCACTCCCATTACTAAATTCTCTTTCTTCATTTCTTCCACCACCTGTTTATTAGCGTGACCTAATCTCTTGTGCCACAACTCATCTATTGAAATTGCTACTGCTTCCTTTTTGTCTATGAAAGTTCTCACATAATATCCATTATCTACTCCAACTGCTGTCATTTCTATTTTCTCTGGTTCTTTGTATATCACAGCACCAAATTTGTTAAATTTGACATTGTAACCGTGATCTGTTATCTTAGCTACAGAATGTAAATTAGCGTTTAAATCAGGTACGCATAACACTTTCTCAAGTCTCACCTTCTTTTCACTTGAAGATTGTCTCAAAATTACTTCACCAGTATCCTCTGATGTCAATTTTCTTCCCTTTTTATCTGCCAGTGTTATATCCCTCTTTTCATGAAATAGTTTTTTACATATTTGTTTGTCGTGTGTCATATGACTTGTGGAACCAGAATCCAACAACCAAATACAACAATTATTATTTGTACCACCCTCAAGTTCTTTTTTAGTTGTCTCAGAAATTGTTTCTTTTTGTGAAATGTCTTCCACTCTTAATACAGCTTCATCTGTGGTTCGCAATGAAACTTCATCTCGTTCATAAGTCTGTCTGCTTGTTCTTCCTCGAAATCCTCTTTGGAAATTTCCTCTATGTCCTCTTCCTCTAGAGGTTACATTTTTCTTTGGTTCTCTACAGTTTGCAGCCACATGATTGAATCCTTGGCAGTTAAAACAGCGTTTGCTTTTGTAACATTCTTTGGCCACATGCCCTTTTAATCCACAGCTAAAACAATGAATATCATTTTTGGATCCATCTCTCACTTTCCTTACCAATTCTTGGTCTCTGTGGGATCTTTCTTCTTTCCGAGTTTCCCTTCTAATTTCTTCCTGCTTAAGAGCAAACCGTATGTCATTGATAGTAACATTCTTTTGTATTTCTAACACTCTCACATTTGAATCATATTCTTGTCTGAGCCCTCTTAAAATATACATTTTTAATTCAAAATCTTCTATGCACTTCCTCAATTGTACACACTGATTTTTTAATGCTTCTGCCCTATTTATATAAGAGTCGACGCTTTCCTCTTTTTTCATTTTTAAATTTGTTAGTTCATTCAGTAACCTTGCTTTCAGTTCTTCCGTATCAGCCGCCATGTTTCTTTTGATCAACGACCACAGTCTATCCGCACATTTTTCATTACTGTATTTTAGTAATTGAGCCTTGCTCATTGTGTTAATCATTATTGTCCTGGCTGCATAATTATTATCATCCCACTCGTTCCAATCTTTTAATTTTCTTTCATAATTTTCCTCATCTTCTTCCGGTTTTGTTAACGGTTTAATTCCTCTCACTTTTTTCCACAATTTTTTTGAACGTAGAATACCTTCTACTTTCTCACACCATAAAAAATAATTAGAATCATCGAGCGGTTCAATGCTTGCGATATTCCACGTATCTGCCATGGTTTCTCTTTCTTTTTCACTTTTTCTTCAAACCACGGGCCCCTGCTACCAAATTGTGGGGAAGGCACTAGACTTTTTACCTTTTTAATATGAAAAACAAGTTTATTAATAGAAAGTTACAAAGACATAATCTTATCACACACTCTCTCATGACGCCATACCTCTCGCGACCCGCGCACGCATTCCCATACAATCCTGCCAAACATTCACTCCTACCAACCACTCACTTCTGCCAATCACTCATTCCTGCCAACCCAATCATTCTTCTTGCATTCAAACATAAAAACAAACCTCACAATATCTGCGTTAGATATGTAATATACATTTAATAACAATATCATTACTACTATATCTTCATTAGATATAATGTAATATACTGATTCCCTCCTACAGATCAATGCACATTTAATAACAATATCACTACTACTATATCCACAATAGATATAATGTAATATACTGGCACCTTCCTTCAGATCAATGTACATTTAGTAATAATATCATTATTAGTATATCTGCATTCGATATGTAATATACATTTAATAACAATATCATTATTACTATATCTGCATTAGAAATAATGTAATACACTCATACCTTCCTACAGATCAATGTACATTTAATAACAATATTATTATGACTATATCTACATTACACATAATGTAATATACTGGTACCTTCCTACAGATCAGTGTACATTGAGTTACAATATCTCTATTACTATATCTGCGTTAGATTTGTAATAGACATTTTATAACAATATCATTATTAGTATACCTACATTAGAAATAATGTGTTCTCGGCGAGAATTAGAGTTTTCGGAAATGGCGTGGATTCCGTCTTTCCAAAGACGTGGGCGTCCAATAGAAGATGAACGACACAGCTTAGCGTTCACTAATTGTGTATAACTTATAATTTTTACACAATGAGCCGTGAATTAAGCACTACAAAAATCACACTTGTGTTTTAATTTGGGATTACACGATTCACAGACTTCGCGGTGCAAGGCACTGAATTGAAATTAAAAATGCTCTAAACTCGAGTAAAGATAAAGCTCTTGGTCGTTGCTGTTGCTTGATAATCGCTCACTGAATTGCTTTCGCATTAATGCCGTAACGGTTTGAATTTAGGAGTTTTAATATTGGCGAGCGCTCGGATCGGTGGTTAGACAACGCAGCAGCGATTACTTTTACGTATTTGGTGAAGACGGGATTAGCGATCCATGTTACCGACCGAGATATTCGTACGAGTTTGAAGTGCGAAATTCGTACACGTACACACGTTATAAAGATGCAGAAACACCGGGACCCCTTTCTTTGAGGTAACTCTGCACTATTCTAAACTGCATTCACTATTCCGAGCTGTAAATGCCACGTCCAGCCCAGCTATGCAGAAGAAGAACAACAAGAAGAAGAAGTATCTCGGAATATGTGCGTGACGCATATTTTCTTGAGGTATATCTGCAAATATCTCGGAAACAGTGCGAGCTATGGCAAAATGTTAACAGACCTTTTTTGTAGGAAATTAAATTCTCTACTATTTATGTTCTACGATATTTATTGAACAGACGCGTAGTTTTCGAGATATACTGAGATATGTCAAAGTTCCGACGCCGTACCAACATTATAAACATGAAGAAACACCGTGGCTAAGCTGCAAATGGCACTTCCAGCGCAGCTGTGCAGAAGAAGAACAAGAAGAAGAAGAAATATATCGGAATATGTTCGTGACGCCCCTTTCCTTGAGGTAAATCTGCAAATATCTCGGACAAGGTGCGAGCTATGGCAAAACGTTAAGAGACGTTTGTTGTAGGAAAATAAATTTCCTACTACTTATGCACTATGACATTTTTCGATCAGATGCGTAGTTTTCGAGATATATCGAGATATTTAAAAGTTCCGAAGCCGTACCAACATTATAAGGAAGAAGAAACACTGTGGCCCCTATTTGAGGAAACTCTGCACTATTCTAAACGGTATTCACTATTCCGAGCTGTAAATGCCACTCCCAGCGCAGCTGTGCAGAAGAACAAGTAGAAGAAGAAATATCTCGGAATATGTGCGTGACGCCCGTTTTCTTGAGGTAAATCTGCAAATATCTCGGAAACGGTGCGAGCTATGGCAAAATGTTAAGAAACCTTTTTTGTAGGAAATTGAATTTCCTACTGCTTATGCTGTACGACATTTTTTGATCAGACAGTGTTGGAGCTATGGCTCCAAAAAACGCGGAATTTCACTGCGCATCGTTTCCAATTTACGAAAATTCGAAACGAAAACTCGAACGACGTCGAAATGCCGCGTAATACGCACATCACGTTTTCGTTATTTAACAATAAATTAACACAATATTTAATCAAAAAACGACACAATAGCACTTCCGAACACATAATCAGAATGATTTTACCAAAAGACGCGAATAACTAAGCCGCTGTCCACCGCGTTGAAAATCTAACCAGGGAGGGACCACGAAACACGCCCGCTCTCCTCGACGCGTCGAGCGGGAATCCAACCCTTTTTTTTCCGTGGGGAAATCTTGCATAAGACCCCCCACGCGCCTGGGGGATTGCAGCGGGGGAGTGTCAGATTCCTACTGACTAAAACCCCACGGCGACCTCCTCTGGCGTATGGCAGATGCTCCGGGACCTGATTACTATAACTCCGGAGCCTCCCCCGCCCTGCGCTGAAAGCGCCGCTTACCGGGTGAGTAACAACTCCTCCAGCCGGCACCAGGGGTCGCACCCGGTGCCGGCTCCATCGCGGGGGAACTGTGTGCAATGGCCGGGCCCCCCAGCCCGTACCGCCTGCAGTCCCCGCGTCTCGATCTCCTCACAAGCTACGGGGAGGAGCAACCCCCCGCCCGCCCGCGAGAAAGGTCGGGCGCTGTCCTTCGCTCCGCCGGCTTCCGGTGCCGGCTTCACCCCGGGACCGCGTGCAATGGCGCCCAAACAGGGCGCCTGCGGCCCGCCGAGGCATCCCCCTGTGGGCTGCGGTGAGCCGTGGCCGGCCACCCTCCAGGGCGACTCGCAGTGGCGGGTTCCGGCGGCAGCCGCCTCTGTTAGGGATCTCTGCCACCTTTCCGCCGCTACCAGTCGGGCCTGGCTCCGGTGTTCCACGACCGTCGGCCCCGGCGGGTCCTTCCCGGCCTGACGGAGGGCTCGCGAATACCAGTATGTACTGGATTCGACCTCCGCCTGGTACCGGAGTGGGATGAGACCCGCCAGGACCATCGCCCCCTCGTAGGAGATCGTGCAGTAGCCCCGCACGATCCTGATGGCCAGCCGGCGCTCCACCCGCCGCAGCAGAGTGCAGCTGTGCCTGCTGACCGCCAGATCGCCGGCCCATATCGGAGCCCCGTATAGGGATATGGACCGGACGATTCCCACGTATAGGCGGCGAACCCTCACTCCCGGCCCCCCGAGTTGGGCAACAGGCGGCCAAGATTGTTCGCCACTTGTTCCAATCGGGGAGCCAGGCGGTCGAAGTGAACATCGAACAGCCAGTGGCTTCGATACCGACCGAGGTATCGAAGACCCCGGCCGATCACGATCCGGCACCCTTCGACCTCGCCCCAGAGCTGGGCCGGAGGGGCTACCCCACGCCGAGGCGAGAAGAACCACATGGCCTCGGTCTTGTGAGGAGCCAGCGCCAGACCCAGCGCCCGGATCGATCTTCGCACGATGGCGACCCCCACCTCGGCACGGCGGCAGGTCCTCAACCTGTCCCGCCCGGTGGCCAGCAGGTAGTAGTCATCTGCGAATACCGTGGCCCACACCCCGCGCGGGAGGATCACCCGCAGCGCCGCGTTGTACCCCACGTTCCATAAGGGGGGCCCAGTTTGGACCCCGGGGGCACTCCGCAGTCGACCTCCCTCCAGTGCAGCGTACCGTCCCGACCCGTGTACAGTATCCACCGACCATCCAGGAAGGCCCCGATGATCCTCTGCAGATACGGGGGGACGTTGTGGTGAACCAGCGCCCCCCGTATCGTCCCATGGGGCAGGGTGTTGAACGCGTTTGTAACGTCCAAGGAGACGCCCAGCGCCACCCCACCCCGGGGCGTGGCCGACTCGGCGAGGGTGCGCACCCGCTGGATAGCGTCGATGGTGCTGCGACCCTCGCGAAACCCGACTGCATCTCGGCCAGATCGGGGCCAACGCTCGATAGGTGGTGGACGAGGCGGTTTGCGATGACACGCTCGAAGAGCTTTCCCACCTCGTCCAACAGCACAATGGGCCGGTACGCAGAGGGAGAATCTGGGGATCTTCCAAATCTAGGGGAACACCCGTTGCTCCAAAGCGGCGCTGAAGAGGCGGCACAGCCTCGGACCTAGGATGCCGGACGCGATAACCCAGGCGCAGCCGGGGATGCCGTCCGGGCCCGGGGCGGTGTCCTTGGCCCCGAGCCTTCTGACGACATCGTCCAGCTCCTCCTCTGTGACCCCGAGGTCGGCGGACCAGGCGACGGGCTCCGCCGGCCCTTGCTGGTGGCGCGGGTGCGACGTTCCCCCGGAACGGGGGAAGAGGGTGTCCATTACCCACGTCAGCAGCTGGGGGTCCAGGCTCTCCTACACCGGGGGCGGAGCTTGCCCATGACCATCCGGTAAGGTCGCACCCACGGGTCCTCGTCCAGAGAGCCCTGGAGCTCCTCCCATGCCCGGGATTTCGCGTCCCTGATACCTGCCTGGTATGTGTCCCTCAGCAGATGCGCCCTCGTCGGGTCGCGGACTCAAGCCCTTAGGGCGCGCAGCCACTGGCGCCGGGTGTGCTGACACTCGGATCGGAGATCCGCAATGTCGCCCGACCACCAGTGCTCCGCCCTCCGGGGGGGAGGCGCGGGGCTCGGGTCATGGCGGTGTCGCATATTGCGGTCATCGCCCCCCGGAACCACTTGGCCTCCCCCTGAACGTCCACGACCGGCCCGGCCGGAAGAGCTGGCCAGGCCACGGCAAGGGCTGCGGCCATCAGCATGTCCTTGTTCAGCCTCCTCAGCACCCAGCGACGCAGTGGCGGGCCACGCGCCAGCCGGTGGGCGGCGGGGAGGGAGTAGCCGAAGGTGATGTATAGATGATCACTCAGAGTCTCCCTCGCCGTCACCCTCCAATTTTGCACCATGCGCCCGGCCACAGGGGACGCCCAGCCCAGATCCACAATGGATTCCCCCTGAGCCCGAACGCAGGTGCTGGCGGAGCCCCTGTTCAGGAGCAGGAGCCCCGCGCCAGCCGCCCAGAGCAGTACTGCCCCTCCTCTCGCGTCGGTCCTCGGGGACCCCCAGGCTTCGGCCTTGGAGTTGAAATCCCCGAGGACCAACGTCGGCCGGGTGTCGGAGCTAACCACAATGCTCCCCACCCTGTCCAGCAACTCCTCGAACCGCTCCAGGGACCAGCTGGGCAGCGCGTACACGCCCACCACTGCTACGCCTCCCCAGTCAACGGCCACGAAACCCCGCCCCCGTGCTAAGACATCGGCGGGAGGGGGGACGTGCCGACCTCCTAGGACGATGGCTACGGAGCCCGCCACGTCGCCGAACCACTTGGGTCGGTGCAGTACCCGGTACGGCTCCGACACCACCGCAACCTCAATATGCCACTCGGCCAGGGTTTGTAGCAAAAGGTCCAGCGCCCCGACCGAGTGGTTGATGTTGGCCTGCAGGAAAGGACGCTTAGGCCCCATTGCGCGCCGGCTCCACCGCTGCCTCCACAGCTGCTCCTGCGTTTCTGGGGCCCGCTACCCCATTGGGCGATGCAGCCGGGGACTGCTTCGCGCTCGTTTTTTGGCGGACTTCTTCCGCCCTTTCTTCGCGGAGACCGACGGGCATCCTCTGGTCCCCATCCTGTGCCCCACGGGCTGCCCTGAATCGGTGCACAGTGGGCACCGCGGCGGGGCCGTACAGCAACTGGCTCGATGGTCCACATCGCCGCAGTTGAAGCAGCGATCCGAACGATCGACCCCGCAGGGACACCGCTGTCTGACATGTCCAGTCTCCAGGCGGCGGTAGCACTGCAGGGGGTTAGCCGCCAGGGCCTCGACCCGTGCTGAGGACCAGCCGACCCTCAGCCTCCCCGCGTCGACGACCTTGTTGGCTGCGGTGAGGGGGCACCTCACCCAGACCCTCCCCAGGCCACGGGGTGGGGCGCGAATCTCCTCCACCTTGACCTCCTCCGCGGTGCAGGCTCCTCCGGTTGCCACAGCCGCTGCTACCTCCTCCCGGGTGACCGAATCGTCGAGCCCAATGAGGCGGATCTCGCCCATCTTAACTGGGCACGCCACCCTAACCCTTATCGTACCCGCGGAACACAGTTTGGAGGCGGCTAGCCAGGGCCGCCGCCTTTGCCGCCCTCTCCGTCCCGGCGATCTCCAGGACGAGACCGCCGGTGGCCGCGCGCCTGGGCCGGAGATCGGTGATGGCGATCTCCGCGAGGTCGACCTCCTGCCTGGCCCTGATCATGACCTCACAGCAGGTGCTCTTCGTCCCGGGCGCGACCGTTAGCGTGACCGCCGAGGTTTTGGGGGGCGGGCGAGGCGGGGCTTCTTTGTGGCCTCCTTCGTCGCCTTGCCCCCCGCGGTTCCCTTCTTTCGTGCGGCCGGGGGATTTGTCGTCCCGCCCGTCGTCCTCCTCCCCGTCATCTTCGCCGGCGGCGGAGGGGGGGCCATCTCCACAACCTTCTTCTTCGCCGCATCTGCCTTCTTGACTTTGCGGCCTACCACCTTGGACCACGCCTCGGTCTCCTGGCGATGGTCCTGCTGGATTTTTGCCATCCTGTCGGCAACGAACGAGCTCGTGGAGGCCGTAGGGCGGGAAGGCGTTCTAGTCCCAGCCGCCCCCGAACCCTTATTCTGGGGCTGCGGAGTTCTCCCGGATGTCGAGGGATCCCCGCGCTGTTGCCTCTGCCCCTTCCCCTGCCGTCCAGTGTTGGCAGGAGGGGGGCACCCGGTGGCGCCCGCCGGGGGGCGGGGCCGAGCCCGCTCCCCGTCGAGCTCCCGCCGGAGGTCGGCCACGCTCCGCGTGACGAGGGCAGCGATGCCATTCGCGAGCGCGGCCGTCCCCGACGCCCCGGCCCCTCCGTTGGCGGCCGGAGCCTCGTGCTCGGTGGGGTCGTCCACGGCCCGCCCCCCTGCGGTCGCGGCAGGCGACGGTGAACGCACCGGGGCGGGGTTCTCCGTCTCCTCCAACGTGGTAGCACTTCGACAGGTCCTCTTCTGCCGGGCCTCCTGCTGCAGCGGGGACGCCGGCCGCGACGCCTTCCTAGTGCCAGGGGCGGCCGGGGCTTCTACCGCCGGGGGCCTCTCGCGCAGAGCCTCCAGCTCCCACCACAGCGTCGCATTCTCCTCCCCTTGTGACACTATTTTGGCGTCGCGGAGCTGTAATTGGGCCCTGAGCTCCTCCGTTTCGAGGTCGTCGCAATGCCGGGCGGCCTTCAGCCGCCGCTCGTTTACGACCGCCTAAACGTCGCGGGATGCCTCCCTGAGGGCACGGACACACGTGACCTTCAGGATTTTGGAGCACACCGCGACCTTCTCGACATTTACGGCGCCCTCCATGGCTCGCGCCACAAGGTCTGGCGAGGAGAGGTGGCGCACCTCCCGCGCAATTTCCTCCGCCTCCCTCAGCTTCAGGGCCGACCAGCTTGGCTGGCGGGAGGCCGCGCCGATGTCCAGTAGCTCCCTCGTTGCCTGGAGCTCCATCTCCTCCCACTGTAGGCGCAGGAATTCTTCTTTCTTCGCGGCATGGGCCACGTAGTCTCCCGATGTATGGGGGCGTTCCCTCTATGCCGCAGCCGAGGGGCTGGGGGTCGTGGGCGGCACCGAGATCACCGAACCATCCGACTCCTGCTCGCTGTCGACCGGCTGTCGCCAGAATCCCCTATCAGAGGCAGCAGAAGAAGCCCTGCTGCCCCTGGTGGATCCCGTCAACATGGTTCGCGCCCGTCTGGCCCGAGCCGGAGCCGCGGCCCACCTGGGCCCTGGCTGCGCCGGCTCCTCATCCCTCTCCGACCTGACCGTGTCAGGTTCCCTTGCCTGGTTTGTCATCGTTTCGTCCCGTCCTGCGTTTTGTTTTTGGTTTGTAGAATTTTCCATGTTCGTCCCACGAGTAGGTCGGATCGAGTGATGCCCACTTGGACGTCGACCGATTCGACGCATCCCGATTGGACGGTCCCGATTGGACGCGTTCCTTTTGGACGCCGTGCCGATTGGACGCGTTCCTTTTGGACGCCGGACCGATCGGACGTGTTCCTTTTGGACGTCGTGCCGTTTGGACGCCGTGCCGTTTGGACGTCGTGCCAGTTGGATTCGTGCCATTTGGACGCCATATCTTTTATAATCATTGCCTTTGGAAATCGGCAGATGATGTCATTGTTTGTCGATTTAAATTCCTACGCTATTTGAATGCGTATGCATGCTAAAGTATATGATTACATATATCTAACGATAAGGTCAAGTGGATGTGTGTAACGTTTGACAGATATAGGTTATAGTGAAAATCATGTAGAAATTGAATGCAGTTACTTTCTTACAAGATATATCTGGAAGTATGTTTAAGGTAAAAGAAATATTAAACCTTATTTTGTTCAATACATTCTTTATTGCAAATTAATGTTGTTGTGGACAATGTATCAATATATAGTAATACGATTTCTTTCTCTTTATTTCCAGCATTTATACAGACATTGATGAGGAAATTACCACGAAAATTATGGAGTAGAGAATTTGAATAAATCCATTCAACAAATTAAACATTGTGGAATGAAATACTAGGATTAATAACAGAAACGTACTCCGAAAACAGATGCAATTACATTCTCGCAGGATATATTAGGAAATATGTCTCAGGTAAAAAAAATATTAAACCATATTTTTTTCAATACATTCTTTATTCCAAATTAATATTGTTGTGTACAATGTAACAATATATACTAATATGATCTCTTTTTCTTTATTTTCAGTATTTATTCAAACATTGATTAGGAAAAAAAGATATTGGAGTAGAGAATTTGAATAGATCCATTACCGAAATTAAACAGTGCGGAATGATATACTAGGATAAAAAACAATATTGTACTCTCAAAACAGATCCAATTACTTTCTCGCAGCATATATCAGGAAATTTGTTTGAGGTAAAAGAAATATTAAACCATATTTTTTTCAATACATTCTTTATTATAAATTAATGTTGTTGAGTATAATGTAACAATATATAATAATATGATTTCTTCTTCTTTATTTTCAGCGTTTGATCAGACACGGAGGGGAAAATTGCAACAGAGATATTATGTAGTAGATGTATTAAATAGATACAGTGCAGAAATTATTCGAGCAAGAGCAGTATTAAATTAGATAAGTTTGTCTTGCACGTTATAGACTTTAAAAACAATGTACTACCAGCATATTTCAAATAAATATTTTAATAAAAGTAGATAAAACCCTTAAAATTTAACTTCCTATTCCAATTTCCATAATTTAGGAATGAAGTTACAATTCACAGTGTTTTCTTCTACTTTCAAATAAATAGTTTTACCAACTAATAATGTATAAAAAAAATAATTTGAAACAGAGTTTCTATTTCACCATTCACTTGTATCTTTTTTATAGCGCTTGTATTGTGTTTAGAAGTCTTGAATTTGTCTCAACCGAGTTGAACAGTTGTATTGAAATATTCCATTCTGAATAAATGCTGAAAATAGAGAAAAACAAATCATATTACAATATATTGATACATTGTACTCAAAATCATTAATTTGGCATAAAGAATGTATTAAAGAAAATAAGATTTAATATTTCTTTTACCTCAAACATATTTCCTGATATATCCTGCGAGAATGCTCATCAATGTCTGAACAATTGCTGAAAACAAAGAAAGAGAAATCATATTATTATATATTGATACATTGTCCACAACATCATTAATTTGGAATAAAGAATGTATTAAAGAAAATAAGATTTAATATTTCTTTTACCTCAAACATATTTCCTGATATATCCTGCGAGAATGCTCATCAATGTCTGAACAAATGCTGAAAATAAAGGAAAAGATATCATATTATTATATATTGATACATTGTCCACAACATTAATTTGAAATAAAGGATGTATTGAAAAAAATTAGATTTAATATTTCTTCTACCTCAAACATATTTCCAGATATATCCTGCGAGAAAGTAATTGCATCTGTTTTCAGGGTACGTTTTTGTTATTTGCCCCAATTTTTTCATTCTGCGCTGGAAAGTATCTTCAATGTATCAATTCAAATTTTTCCCTCCATAATTTTCTGGTTGTAATTTCCGCATGAATGTCTGATCAGGTGCAGAAAATATAAAAAAAGATATCATATTATTATATATTCACACATTGTTCTCAACATTAATTTGAAATAAAGGATGTATTGAACAAAATAAGATTTAATATTTCTTTTACCTCAAACATATTTCCTCATATATCCTGCGAGAATGTAATTGCATCTGTTTTCAGGGTACATTTTTCTTATTTGTCCTATTTATTTGTCTTATTTTATTCCATACTGTTTGATTTCTTTAATGGATCTATTCAATTTTTCTATTGCATAATTTATTGGTTGTAATTTCCTCATCAATGTCTGAATAAATGCTGGAAATAAAGAAGAATAAATCATATTATTATATATTGATTCATTTTACTCAACAACATTAATTTGGCATAAAGAATGTATTGAAGAAAGTAAGGTTTAATATTTCATTTACCTTAAACATACTTCCAGATATATCTTGTAAGAAAGTAACTGCATTCAATTTCCACATGTTATTCACTATAACCTATATCTGTCAAACGTTACACATAACCACTTGACCTTATCGTTAGATATATGTAATCATATACTTTAGCATGCATACGCATTCAAATAGCATAGGAATTTAAATCGACAAACAATACCACCATCTGCCGATTTCCAAAGGCAATGATTATAAAAGATATGGCGTCCAAATGGCACGAATCCAATCGGCACGACGTCCAAACGGCACGGCGTCCAAACGGCACGACGTCCGAAAGGAACGCGTCCAATCGGTCCGGCGTCCAAAAGGAACGCGTCCAATCGGCACGGCGTCCAAATGGAACGCGTCCAATCGGGACCGTCCAATCGGGACGCGTCCAATCGGTCGACGTCCAAGTGGGACACCCCCGTCGGATCCTAGGTCCGCCCAGGCAGAGCCGCCTTACCTTGGTAAGGCAGATACACCCGCGGGGTTGCCAGGTACCCCGGGGTTGATCGCTAGCGACTGGTGCACCCACCAGCCACACCTGGTGCTAACTCCAGGGGCTCCCTCCTCAACGCGTGCCGCAGCTTGGGGCTAGGGATTTTTGAAGAGATCGTCTTCCTCGCAGGCCTACCGGTTAAGGCAAGCCTCCCGTTCCAGCGAAACGTGACCATTGGATTACGGTATAATTGCTAGGGCACTCCGGGTTCGCTACCCGCACCAGACTGCCACGCAGCCTGGCCCCTGGAGAACTCAACGACGCCGCTGCAACCTTCATCGCCTCTCAGCCCTGGACCTTACCGGCATGGTAGTACCTTCCAGAGTCCAAAGGCCGTAGCCCAAGGACCCCGCCGGCATCGCCCCAGGTCCTCATTGAGGCCATTCCAGCGGCAGCGATCGTCCCCCTTTCTGTCGCCTTGTACGACAGGCAGGGGTTACCGTGTCTGTATTCTATCCCCCAGTCACAGGGGAGGTTTTAATCGGCTGTCCTTCCCCTGGTGTTTGGTCCGCGGGAGCTATCGCTCCTACCCTCCATGCGCTCGGAAAAGTGCATGACGAGCATTCCTTCTATCCGCCAGCTGAGGACGCGCCACGTCAGGGTATCGCCTCCCCGCCTATCCTGGATAACCAGGTAGGTCCGTGGAGGTCCCTGGAACCTAACGTAACCTTTTTTTTTTTTTTTTACGTGGGGGAAATCTTCGATAGACGCCCCCAGCCCCCCTGGGGAGGATCCGAGGGTAGTGCCGGATTTTTACCGGCTAAACCCCCACGGTGGCCTACGCTGGGTGTTTGAGAGGGCCCCGGGACCTCTGACGAACAACACCGGGGCCCAAACACCCATGGCGCGTTGACGCCGCCTTGCTCGGGGGAGGGTCTAGCTTTGGCCCTCCCCCTACGTGTCAAGCTCCGCCGCCATCGGGGGCCACACCCGATGACGGCACTCCTCGGGCCGCGTGCAATAGGGACCGAGGCCCCAGCCCCGGCGCCCTGCGGCCCTGCGTCCCCGCATAAGTTTCGTGGGGCCGCGCGATCGGTGTTGGGGGAGGGGCGAACTCCCGGTGCTTCTCTTCCGGGGGGTGACTGGTGTCCCCCCACAGAACTCCTCTTCAGGGGGAGAGGGTCCTCCCCCCCTCCTCTTCTCCCCGTTCGGGGCGGTGGGCCTGGTATGTAACATCTTCACGGCCCACCGCCCCATCTCCCTCAGGTGACGCCATCAGGGGTCTCCCCCGACGACGCCCCCTCGTTCTTCTGCGGATGGGGTCGGTTCTGTCCCGACCCCGATCCGCTTCCTCCTTCAGGGCGATGACCGTCTCGCAGTAATCGATCACCGCCCTCCACTGTTTCACGCCGGCGAGCATCTCTTTGACAAGTGCCGCCGGCGAGAGATCAGCACCAACTTCGCACCGCAGGGCGTGACGGGCCCGTGCAAACGCTGGACAGTGCTCCAGGGTATGTTGCGCGGTGTCCCGCCCCGCCCCGCAGTGATGGCATGCTGCCGTCCCCTCCGCCCAGATCCAGTGCAGGAACTCACCGAATCAACCGTGTCCGGTGAGCACCTGTGTGGTCCTAAACGTGAGCCTTCCGTGGCCGCGGTCCCTCCATTTCTTGAGCACTGGAAGGACCGCCCCGGCTACGCGCTGGGCGGTGGCGCCGCTCTCGACGAGCTCACGTCGCCACCGACCCAGGGCTCTCTGACGGGCCTGGCGCCTAATCCTAGCACCAGCTTCGGTCATCTCTTCTGGCGGGATCCCGTCCAGGCGAAGGGCACGCAGACGCGAGAAGACTTTGGCGTCACCCTCTGCCTGGAACTTGAAGGGGACAACCCCCGCCAGGGTCATCGCCGCCTCGTAGCGGACCGTGCGGTAACCTCTGATTACCCTGATGCCTATCCTCCTCTCAGCCCGGCGCAGCAGTTGATGGCTGCGCCGGGAATCCATCAGGGCGTTCGCCCATATGGGCGCACCATAGAGGGCCATGCTCCGCACGATCCCCACGTAGAGACGGCGAACCTTGTCGTTGGGCCCCCCGATATTGGCAAGCGCGTTGCTTGCCCTGTCTAGTCGGGGGGCCAGACGACTGAAGTGCTCCTCGAAGCGCCAGTGGCTGTCCAGGTGGAGGCCCAAGTACCTGTGGCCCTCCTCCACCTGGACGTCGACTCCACTCACATGGACCACCGACTAGGGCGGTGGCGCAACCCCACGCCGAGGCGAGTAAACCCACATTGCCTCGGTTTTGTGGGGAGCTAGCTGAAGCCCCAGCCGCCGGATCCCCGCGGCAACGGCAGCGACGCCAGTCTCGGCGAGGCTGCTAGTCCTTTTCCACCCCCGACCGACGGCCAACACGTGCGTATCATCTGCGAAGCACGTGAGGCGCACACCGGTCGGGAGCTCGACCCGCAAGACCGGGTCGTACCCCAGGTCCCAAACTGTGGGACCTTTCGCATAACCCTGGGGTACGCCACAGTCCACGTCCCTCTCGTGCATCTGGCCATCCCGGCCCCAGTACACTATCTTCCTGTCCCGGAGGTAGTCGCCGACGATCCTCCTCATGTAGGCGGGCGCCTTGTGGCGTATCAGCGCCCCCCTTATCGTCCCGTGAGGCAGGGTGTTGAAGGCGTTGGCGATGTCTAGACTAACGCCTAACGCTACCCTGCCCCGGGACGAGGCCGAGTTGCAGCGGGAGCACATCGAATGGATTGCGTCGATAGTGCTGCGCCCCCGCCTGAAGCCATATTGCGACTCGGCCAAGTCGGGACCCTCCTGGGACAGGTGCTGGACGAGGCGGGATACCAGAATCCGGTCGAACAACTTCCCCACCTCGTCCAACAGCACCATGGGCCGGTAGGCCGAGGAACTGTCGGCGGGTCGCCCATCCTTCCGGATGAGGACTAGCCGCCCCGTCTTCCACTGTTCTGGGAAGACTCCATCCTTAATGCAGGCGCTGAAGAGGCGTCTCAATCTCGGACCGAGGACGCGTAGAGCCTTCACCCAGGCACGGCCGGGGACGCCATCGGAGCCCGGAGCAGTGTTTCGGGCCCCCATCCGTTTAATCGCCCCGCCCAGCTCCTCCTCCGTGACCCCCAGTTCGTCGGACCAATCCACCTCCTCGTGGTGCGGCGGGAGGCGGGTGTGTTCCCTCTCTCTGACAATCTCGTGTCAGATCACCAATTTCGCCCGTCCACCAGTAGGCGGCCCGACTGTGGAGGTTCTTGGCCCGGGGCATGGCGGCGTCGCAAACCGCCTTCATGGCTCCCCGGAACCACTCTACCTCCTCCCCAATGTCCGCGACGGGCCCGGCAGGTGTTGGCAGCGAGGCCAGAGGGAGGGCTGCAGCCATCAGCACGCCCTCGTCCATCCTCTTCAGCGCCCAGCGTAGCGGTGGTGGTCCACATGGGTGGCGGGCGGTGGTGGTAAGGTCGAGGCGGATGTATAGATGGTTACTAAGTGTGACCGCCTCTTCCACCACCCTCCATCTCTGCACCATACGCGCGGCCAGGAGAGTAGCGAAAGACAGATCGACTATAGACTCCCCCTGGGCACGCACGCAGGTGTTAACGGACCCCACATTGAGCAGGTGGAGTCCTAGCCCCGCCGCCCAATTTACGAGTTATAAATTATAGCCCAAGTTATAAATTGAGTAGATTAGATTGTTACTGGATTATAATACCGCTCCGATAAGTATGGTATTAATATTAATACTGGTACAGGTAAGTCGATGAAATACAGCGCGGGGTGAAAACTAATCAATAATACACAATCAATAATAAACCCCACATACAACCATATTACTACTAAATCATAATATAAAGGTACAAGAAAACTAAACTACTCTACAATAGATCAAAATTACTATGAACATATGTGTATATATAATATGTAACGAAAACACTCCAAATATAATCAATTTAATAAGTATACCGATGTAGATAATTAATTAAACTCCTCATACCATAGTCAGTTTAAATGATGCAGTTCCATTAAACCCCCTTTAATACCAATTAATAGAAAAGGCATATAGGTGCGAAACCAAGCCAGACACTCCTATAAGAAAGTCATATGAGATCCACGGTCAAGAAATTCAAAGAATTAACATAACGCATATATGTATGCATAGAAAACCATAAAGACATTGTATCATGCAGGACGGACTACAGCAGCGTATGCCTCCCTGAGCACCAGCCGTATCAACCAATACTGAACTAACACTTTCCAAATCAGAATCAAAATCAGAATCAGAATTGTAATTAAGAAAGGGTAATTAATGTACAAAAGATTGCATAAAGTACCGTAAGTATTCAAAATACACAGATGCACAACTGTCACAGCTGCACTAGAATTGAATTAAACATAGTATGCAAAACATTATCCTGAGGGGGGGTACGAAGAGCTACAAAAGAGCAGTGAATAATATTATAGGAACATGGAACGTAAAACGTAACACTCAATTGAAGAAGAAGTCACTGAAACATGTCAAGTGACCAAGAATAAAAATAAGAAAAGAATAAGGATAGTGAATAGTGAACGGCGAACAATCAACCAATAAACCAATAAACCAATGTCGTTACACGTCATTCATATCTAAATTGCTAAAGGATATATGATACATCTTATAGTCTACAATTAATTGACAATGCCTGGGAGCCCAAACAACCCTCGAAAGCTTAGAAACAACGCATGATACTACAAGAGGAACTAAGGAGCTAAGAACTAAGAAACAAGAAACCAGAATCAGAATCAAACCCACCCTTAAAATATGCAAAGGGGATTATAAACGCAATATACGCATATGATATAAACTCATTAATCCATCCAATCCAGATAGACTGTTCTAAATTCCATAATACAAGACCCATTAAACTAAGTCAAATAAATATAACCGCAAATATAATCGCATATATAATCATCACAGATATAACCACAGCTATAATCACAGCAGGTAAAATAAAGCAGACACATATTAATAATCTGTATCAAGTAATTTAATTCAATGCAATTCGATATGCCATATGCCATTGTTAATTACTCTGTATATTTGCTTACTCAATTATAATGATATAATGGAATAGAAAGTTAGGAAGTTATATAATAATAATGCAATACAATACAATTTAATACAGAATACTGGTTAAGTATAGCCTAACATAGCTAACTAATATAGCTGAATAACTGGACACAACCCAAGGTCTAAAATAATAATATTATAATATACCATATAATATATTCAATGCCTAAAATGGTTACAGATTGAACGCAGGCTGAACGCAATTGAACGTAGATTGAACGTAGCTTGGATGTAATAACATTCATAACATAAATAAAATAATACAATATGATCATGGTATAATACAATACAATAACAATACTATAATACAATATTATAACATAATACAATATAACACAATACAGCATATAATATATAATATATAATAGTAAGTAATATAAATGCACCGAATGCATAAAATGCACAAAACGGAGCTAATGATACCACATTAACAAATACACTGCAATTACACTACAATACAATACCTCCGAGCGTAGCACATTAGTACGCGCACTGTCACAGCAACCACATCGGCACGAATAAATACAAAATTTAAATTACAAAATTCAAAATTCAATAATTTCAATAAATTCAATTCAATTAATTAATTAATTCAGTTCAATTGACACTTATCACTTAACACTTCGTATCACATCACATCATAGATGACCGATGACCATGTCAACGTCAACTAAGATAGGAAACCGGCCGAAGTAAAATAAAGAGCACGACCATAAACCATAAAGAACATAGATACCTAGTGTTCGAATTCCCTAGTCCATACCATAATGATTATCGACCATCAAATTAACCACCAAATCATCAAATTAATCAACTAATTATACAGAATATATAAACGTTCAAAAGCGAAAAGCGGAAATAAAAGCGAAAATACTTCAACAACTTTCAATAAATCACCGCAATGAAAACCAGAAGTAAGGTACCTAAGAAAGATAACAGTAGCAAAACGCATCGTAATAAGTAAAGCATGCAATACTGCTCGAAGATAAGCCGTAAAGCTATCCCTATTCGGTAACCAACCGCAGCACCAGAGATATTACCAACCGCAAATATTCCATCCACCACATAATACTCGGCCGCTCGCTCCGTAACGGTTCCGTAACGGTTATCCACAGACCAATTATCTGCCGCGCAGCAATTACCTACCGCGCGCCAGTTATCCGGTACACACAGTTATCGACTGCAAAACCATCCATCGTGCAGCCGCGCAATCCTAGGAATCCATACTTACCATCAAACTTATCATCAAAGATAAGTCTGATATACAGTACTTTCACGAAGGTATAAAGCACACGAACATCAAATCAAGCTTCCAGACAGATCAAGATGGAGGATAAATCAGTTAGTAAAATCAATACTACGGTTATATATTATATATAAATATGAATCATACGTTTGTAATAGGGTGGAATGAAATAAATATAAATTACATATAAATTACAAATTACAAACAATAAGGAAAAATAAAATGAAATCAAATGAATCAACCCGAATAAGATCCACAGATTGCGCAGTTTGCAGGACACACTGTATTACTACATATCGCGCCGCAGAAAACAGATTATACAAAACAACAGAACAACAGAGCAACAGAATCAACGGAATCAGGAATCGCCACAGAACGAAGGGCCGAATAAATAGAATAAAACATTTAACTTAGACAAAATCAACCAGTAAAGTCAAACAACGTCAACAACGCATGCGATCAGGAAAGTCCCGTGAGCCCAATAAAAACAACTCTCGGTCAAATAATATTTGTTAGTAAAATAAAATAATAAATCAATGAAACTAGAATAAATCATGGTAACAGGCAACTAGCAGAAATGAAACATGAAGCAGAAATGAATCAATAAATCAAGAAAAATCGAATCAGATCAATGTATAGCTTTAATCAATCAACATCAAAATGAAGGAATGAATGAATAATAAATGAATGAATGTACGTCAACTGAATGCAGGAAAAACAGCTAAGGGTATTCACAAATTGGGAACTACAGAAAGTGTGTAACGCGCAACATACGTAACCAACATAAACGACATACATAGCCGACATAATGTAATGTAATGTAATGTAATATAATGTAAAATAATAAATACTGGAAATGAGTTATATTCCAACTAAATATAACCGTAGGCCTTATTGGCTCAATCCCCCCTACTTTACAAATTATAGATTATACGGTTATAAGTCATAGTGTTCGAAAATGCGTTGATTTCAACCGTCGCCACACGAACCGCGGCAGCACTCTTCAGCGCGACCGGCAGCCACCTTGGATGCCGGTCAGGCTGACCAATCACCGAGCTTGACGTCACCGGGAAGAATGCCAACAGCTCTTGCTACGACGAAGTCGGTGGTTCGGCCATTACGGTTTTGTATCGTTACGGTAAACACGTGCAGTACTGATTCCAAAAATTTCTAGTGCAATTAACGAACTTCGATTCTAAAGAACTCAGCATCGCAACGCGAATTCTGTGCCGACGGCCAACGCGAACTCGCGGTTAATCTAGATCCTGCAAATCCACGAAATTAATAGAATTTCGTGGTGACCACGTGTTGAACCAACACGTGGTTTTAATACAGCGCAATCTCAATCGCAAATTCTCCGCGACGCGGGTGAATCTTCACGATCTACGATCATCATAAATTCGTGCAACGCACTATTTATTGTAAATACTATACATAGTGTATTTGTGCCCGGAAATATACATTGTTTGTTTTGTGCAATCTCAAGTGGATTAATTTTCAATTGCCGTCTCACTGCCGATCCTACATTCCGAACCGGTTCTCAATCGCAAGCTCAGGACATCCTTACAATCTCGAACACTGTTGAACACATAGATTGCAAATTGTAAATTCCAAATTGTAAATTGTAAGCGATTGCGTCCATACAAATGCAAAAGGAATAAAAATTTACACCGAAAGATGTATAAGGATAAATCAAAGCACGCCTCGCAAGCATCCAAGTGTCCGCCACGCGCGCAAATCCGGCCGTAAATAAACAGGCTTGTATGCACTCTCGTACAGGGACTTTCCAACAACCAGGCAACTGGGCAGCATGCATCGATTCAGAGAAAAGAAGAGAGATCCAGATTGGGGCCTTGCAAGACAACACAATCGGCCAGCGTCGTCGCTCAAAACGACAATAAACAGCCGTTCAAAACGAACGTCTTACCGATTAGGTAAGCAAGAGGAAACACTGTCGCCCCTTTCTTTGATGTAACTCTGCACTATTCTAAGCTGTATTCACTATTCCGAGCTGTAAATGCCACTTCCAGCGAAGCTGTGCAGACGAAGAACAAGAAGAAGGAGAAATATCTCGGAATATGTGCGTGACGCCTCTTTCCTTGAGGTAAATCTGTAAATATCTACGAACCGGTGCGAACTATCACAAAATGTTACATAAAAATCTTCTTGTTCTTCTTCTGCACAGCTGCGCTAGAAGTGGCGTTTACAGCTCGGAATAGTGAATACAGCTTACAATAGTGCAGAGTTACCACATAGAAAGGGGCCCCAGTGTTTCTTCATCCTTATAATGTTGGTTCGGCTTCGGAACTTTTAAATATCTCGATATATCTCGAAAACTACGCATCTGCTCGAAAAATGTCGTGCAACATAATTAGTAGGAAATTTAATTTCCTAGAACAAACGTCTCTTAACATTTTGCCATAGCTTGCAGCGTTTCCGAGATATTTGCAGATTTACCTCAAGGAATGGGGCGTCACGCACATATTCCGAGATATCGCTTCTTCTTCTTGTTCCTCTTCTTCTGCACAGCTGCGCTGGAAGTGGCATTTACAGATCGGAATAGTGAATACAGCTTAGAATAGTGCAGAGTTACCTCAAAGAAAGGGGCCAGAGTGTTTCTTCTTCCTCATAATGTTGGTACGGCATCGGAACTTTTAAATATCTCGATATATTTCGAAACCTACGCATCTGATCAAAAAATGTCACCGAACGTAAATAGTAGGACATTTAACATCCTACAAAAAAGGTCTCTTAACATTTTGCCATAGCTCGCACCGTTTCCGAGATTTGCAGACCTACCTCAAGGAAAGGGGCGACACGCACATATTCCGAGATATTTCTTTTTCTTCTTGTTCTTCTTCTTCACAGCTGCGCTGGAAGTCGCATCTTCAGCTCGGAATAGTGAATACAGCTTAGAATAGTGCAGAGTTACCTCCAAGAAAGGGGCCACAGTGTTTCTTCATCCTTGTAATGTTGGTGCGGCTTCGGAGCTTTTAAATATATCGATATATCTCTAAACCTACACGTCTGATCAAAAAATGTCACCGAACATAAATAGTAGGAAATTTAACATCCTACAAGAAAGGTCTCTTAACATTTTGCCATAGCTCGCACCGTTTCCGAGATATTTGCAGACCTACCTCAAGGAAAGGGCCGTCACGCACATATTCCGAGATATTTCTTCTTCTTCTTCTTCTTCTGTACAGCTGCGCTGGAAGTGGCATTTACAGCTCGGAATAGTGAATACAGCTTAGAATAGTGCAGAGTTTCCTCAAAGAAAGGGGCACAGTGTTTGCGACGACGGCCGCGGATCGGCGTCTCGCATCGCGGGCCCCCACCATCGGCGGCATCCCCACTCCCGTGCGATTAGATTATAAGTAGGACCGATCGATGCGATGATCGATGAGTTTCCTTGGGGCTTCGGCCCCGAGGGGACCTCCTAGAAGGTCCGGCTCGGAGCACCAGAGCTCTTGACGCCATGGGTTTCCTGGCGAAGAGATCTCTGGCCAACGGGCGGTAGCTCCTGTAGGTCCAGCGGCTGTTGGCGCCTACCCTTGTCAGACCCATGGTTGACCCGGGGTGACCAAGGTAGTGCGCGTTCATAATCTCTGCTGGTGCTTCCGCGGGGATTCCGAACGCTGGCCTACACGGCACCGTATTCTGCCTTTGGCAGCCGATTCCGTCCAGCTTCGCGGCGCTACCCAGGTTGGCCAGGATTGGTCGTCGTCTCGTTCATTGCTCGGTTCTATCTCGGCGTACGGGAAGACGAGCCGCGTGAGGCAAACGGGCAACAACTCCACCGCAGCGCGAAACACCGCAGCGCGATTGAATAAAATACCGTCGGCCCAATCGGGTCTTTCCTTTTCCTGACTTCCTCGGCACTCGATAGTGCCTCGGTGCCTTCGCTAAATTGTTCGCGTTCGCGATCCGCTTGCGCCCGCGCTCCGTGTACACCAGCGTGCGTCCCTACTCATTTAGCTTGTAAGGCGGTAGCGACCGCAGTAGTTTGTAAGAGCGTTAGGCATAAGTTCCGTGTAATTTCTGTGACGGACAGGGTTCCGACCGTAGTACGTAAGACCTGTACCCTAGTCTTAAGCAATATGGCTCCTCGCGTCTAATCACCAGACGATATTTTCATTGTAATATCCGAGGCCGGAGACCACCGTCCGGCTTCCAGCGCGGCGAGGTTAGGACCGCCGCCCTGTATCCACGTAGTCCACCAGTAGCTTCAGTATTCTTTGAATAAATTTATATTTTTCTAACATATCACCGCCTCATTATTTACCGACCTGTTCCCTTGCGAACCCTGGCACGGGAAAACCGACCGCGGTGCGCAACGCCGTGCGCACCGAACCGACCGACCCCGTTACATGGCGCCCGAACAGTTCGGAATCAGGACGGTGGAGCAACTAGAATTAAGACTTAGTATATAAGGAACGAGCAAACGGATATCAGAATAGAAGCTATCGAGCAATCGAAGCGAACACATAGCGAAGCAACGAGAATCCAGAACGAGAATCCAGAACGAGAACACCAGCCGAAAACGAATCCAGTTAGAAGACCGAGCTGAAAAAGACCAGACCAGAGGGATATACCACGGACGGCCTACCTTCCCGAATTTGCTGACTAATTCGACAAGGCAACTGCAAACAGTCAATCCAGCCAGATCCAGTGGCTGTTAACAGTTGGCCGAATCTATTCCGAGGAAGCAAACCGACATGGCAGGCGTCGCCTGGGTGTATCGCCTAAAGAAGGACCAGGTAGTCAGCGAGCTACGCAGACTACAGCAGCCAATCCTGGGAACGTGGGTCCAGCTCCGGACGCGTCTGGGAGACTACGTCCGAGAACACCAGGACGAGTTTCCAGACAAACCGAACGATGAGCCGGGATATAAGGAAGAAGTCGACCGTACCCGAGACTATGAAGAATTCCACGCGGAGATGGCCCGTGAGTGGCTCCGAACACACCTCGGAAGCCGTCAAACCGCGGCCACATCAACACCGAACCGCGGGGAAAACACGAACGCCGAGATGACGGCGTCTCCAGCAGGGCCATCCTCTCCACCAGAACCAGCCGCCAGACACCACGAAGACCGGTCAAAAACGATGGAGATAATGAGAAAATGGAACTGCCAGTTTGACGGACGAGACCCGTACGCGTTCCTGGAGCAACTGGAAGAACTACAAGCTGCGTACGGCCTTACCGACCACCAGATGCGTACCGGCTTCACCCAATTGTTGCGAGGGCAAGCCCAAATATGGTACAGGAATACAGCGAACAAAGTTTGTTCGTGGCCGGAACTCCAGGAACAGCTACGAAAATTCTTCGTACCAGCCGGAGAAAAGAGGCGATTGGACCAGCAAATCGCCGCCCGCAAACAAGGTCCAGACGAAGCGATAAGGACCTTCATTAACGAAATAACGACGTTAATGCGCCGCAGAGGAGAGTACACCGAGGAGGAACTCCTCGATGCCATCTTCATTAATCTAAAGCCAGAATTGCAGCTCTACATCAACCGATTTGAGCTCAAGGACATCAGTTACCTGATAACCCGAGCAGAAAATGTGGCCGAGCTCATCGCCACACAACGAGCCAGCACACCAAAGGCCGAAGAGAGACGCGCTGCAAGATCAAACGAACCAGCCGCGGGACCTTCCAACCAACCCCGCGGCAGCAAAATTGCGGCCAATTATAGTCGAGAAACGCACTGCTGGCGTTGTGGGCAATCAGAGCACGACCGATTCAAATGCCCGAACTTGGCTGTCCGATTCTGCTTCTACTGCGGCAAAGTAGGCGAAATGACGCGAACCTGCCTATGTCCGAGGCAGGGAAACGCCAGAGGGGCCGGAAAACACCGGCCCCAGTAAACCGGCTGACCAGCCCAGAAGAACCCGACCACCGTGATAACATCAGTAGTTGTTCTATGCGGATTCTAAATCACTAGCGTCAGCATTTTTTGTAATTTGACACCACACCGTCAGCAGAAATATGATACCCCCCACCCCGACAACATCCACCCCTCTCCCCACCCTATGACCTTGAACTGAAATTTGACACCACCGTCAGCAGAAATATGATACCCCCCTCTCCCTCCCCCGCCCCATAACCACCGCCCTCAGCAGAAATAACCACCCTGTGACAACCCCCGCCCTATAACCACCCCCTCAGCAGAAATACCCACCCTATGACAACCCCCGCCTTATAACCACCCCCTCAGCAGAAATACCCACCCTATGACACCCCCCGCCCTATAACCACCCCCTCAGCAGAAATACCCACCCTATGACAACCCCCGCCCTATCACCACCCCCTCAGCAGAAATACCCACCCCATAACCACCCCCTCAGCAGAAATACCCACCCTATGACAACCCCCGCCCTTTAACCACCCCCTCAGTTGAAATACCCACCCTATGACAACCCCCACCCCATAGCTATCCCCACAGGAGAAATATCCCCCCCCCGACCTTGAACTGAAAGTTGACACCATCAGCAAAAATATGATACCCCCCCCCCCCCATGACCTTGAACTATTTTTGTCTTATCGGAAGACGACACAAGGCCCCAGCCACTTTTCTACGTCTTGAAAATGAGATTTTTTGTTGGCGCAGCAAATCTGACTCTGCAATTCGCGACTATAGAAGGTAGAGGTTTTGCTCATGACATTGAACGAATTTTTCTACGTCTTGGAAATGCGGTTTTTTGTTGACGCTGCAGAGTGAACAGCAATTAAACACTTTCGTCAATGACAGCCCCACTTTAATAAAATGGGAGAAAATTTTGCAATGTGTGTCATATGTAGTTTGACAATTAGAAGTGCAAGGCTACTTAACGCGTTTGTGGAAAAGAGAAGTGGAGGCCATGTTACTGCAAGAACTCGAACGCATCACCGAATTATTGGCGCAGCGGGCGATAAACATCAATACTGAAGATGAGCGTTGTGATTGCTTGATGCAATGTGACCAGTGCATCGAATTGATAGACGAACGATTACAAATGGGAGACGATTTATCAGTCGAAGGATGGCGAGATATAGAAGCATACAAAGAAAGAATCGACGCCTTGCGTAGGATATTGTATCGTGACAATGATCATCCTAGTGGTCAAAAGGCAATATTACTAAACGAACTTGCTTGTATAGAACAACTTTTGACACAACGTATTGCAGTCATAAGTAGTAACGACGACCGAAACGCATGTCTGGTGCAATGCAATCAATGCATTGATTTAATGATAGAGCGATTGCAACTCGAAAAGGACTTATCAACTGGTTTGAAAAATAGTTTAACAGCCAGGATAGCGAGATTTATATCGTTAAGAGCAGAGTTACACGGATCTGTAAAAATAGGCGAAGGTCAAAGGAGAACAGATGCTGAATCACGTGCATCATCATCTCTTATCTGGGAGAATGTAGAATCAGCTTTCCATAACCGGATAACTACTGGAATTATAATCAACACCGAGCATATTGAACCACGAAACTTTTTGGAAGATGCTAGAAAAATAGTATTCCAACGTCTAGCGGAAGTTTTCCTAAATCATTCATGCATAAAAGTGAATACGGTGTTGTATGGGGAGTTTACCGCTAATAATAAAACTGATGTGAAAAGTTTCAGTGTAAGAAATAAACAATTATTTTCTACATCAAACTTGAACGATTGGTATGACAAATACGTTGTGAACTCAACTTTAACACTGATGGAAGAATTTCAGGAACGGGACAGTGGTTGGGCAATATCGAAAATTCTGCATTTGATGTTAAATATCAATAAATGCAATCCGATGCATGCTGGTTGTTACACAGACATACCGAAAACAATCAAGGACAAAAGAGCGGTAGTAAATGTGACAGTTGACGATGATACGTGTTTTGTCAGATCGATAGTTGCAGCATTATATCCCGTCCATGTGAATGCAAATCGACCATCATCGTATCCCAACTATGACACCGTTTTAAATTTGGAGGGCATCGCATTTCCAATAACCCTTAATCAAATACCAAAATTTGAGCGCCAAAACGATGTTTCGATAAACGTTTATTTTTGGGACTTGAATGTGAAAAGGTGTGCTCCGCTCCAACTCACCACCAACAAAAGATTTCGTCACGTTAACCTGCTGATGCTTGAAACGCCCAACCGTAATGTGCGTCACTTTGCATGGATTAAAAATCTTTCCCGGCTTGTTTTAAACCAGCTGAGTGCACATAAGAGTAAAACTTATATTTGTGACAGGTTTGTATCATGCCATTACGATCTATTTTAGTGTATGCGTTTGTTCTTTTTGTACTAATGCAGTTACTTTGTTTATATGCAGATGCCTTCACTACTTTTATGCGGAAGAAAAGTTATTGAAACATACGAAGGACTGCATGAAGATGAACGATTGCGCAATCATTCTACCATCGAGTGAAGATAAAATAATAAAGTTTGATAATTTTTGTCACCGAGAACGTCATCCATTCATCGTGTACGCCGATTTCGAATGCATGCTTAAGAAGGTTAACAGCAATCAAGGACACTGCAATGCATACCAGCAACACGATGCATACAGTGTGGGATATTATTTTCACTGTTCATACAACGCATCGGTGTGCGAGTATCGCGCGTATCGGGGTCCTGACTGTGCTGAATGGTTCGTGAATGAACTTGAGAGCCTTGTAAGAAAAATTGCACCATTATTTAATACGATTGTGCCCATGACAAATTTGACGGGTGATGAAAGAGAAAATTATATGAATGCAACGCATTGTTATATTTGCGAAAAACCGTTCGACATCGACGAAACAAAAGTTCGAGATCATTGCCATTTCACTGGTCGTTACCGAGGACCTGCTCATCAGGGGTGTAATTTAAATTATAAAAATAAACGTTTTATACCAATAGTGTTTCATAACTTATCGGGATACGATGCCCATTTTGTAATAAAAGAATTGGTAACGATTATCGAAGGCTCGACATCAGTCTTGCCAATTACAAAAGAAAAATATATTTCATTTTCAACGAATCTAAAACGTTACAAAATTTCGCTTCGATTTATAGATTCATTCAAATTTTTAAATTCAAGTTTAGATAAATTGAGTTCATATCTAGGGAAAGACGATATGACGATTTTACGGTCACAATTTAATTTTTTGAACGAGATAAGATTCGATTTGCTTACACGAAAAGGCATCTTTCCATACGATTATGTTACCGACTACATGAAACTGAGCGAGACGACATTGCCGACATGTGACAAATTTTATAATCAACTAAGCGACTGTGCCGTTTCACAGCAGGATTATGAACACGCGATAAAAGTCTGGCACAGTTTTAATATAAAAACACTTGGCGAATACAGCGATTTATATCTAAAAACAGACGTTTTATTATTGGCCGACATTTTTGAAAATTTTCGTGGCAGCTGTTTGAGAAGTTACAAATTGGATCCTGCATATTACTATACTTTACCCGGTTTTACGTGGGATGCAATGCTGAAGCACACGCGTATCGAATTAGAATTATTGACGGATATCGATATGCTACTTTTCATAGAGCGCGGCATACGTGGTGGTTTAAGTCAATGTTCTAATCGATACGCAAAGGCCAATAATAAATACATGGATTCATACAATTCCGAAGAACCATCGCGATATTTAGTTTATTTCGACGTTAATAATTTGTATGGATGGGCAATGTCGCAGTATCTACCTTACGGCGAGTTTAAGTGGTTAGACGATAATGAAATTAAAACTTTTAACATTCATGCGATATCCGAAAATTCGGACATTGGATATATTTTGGAAGTCGATTTGAAATACCCGCTAGAATTACACGATAAGCATGCAGATTTACCTTTTTGTCCAATACGCGAGAAGCCTCCTAATGCCAAACACGAGAAACTACTCGCTACAGTTCAGGATAAGCAACGTTACATCATCCATTACCGCAATCTTCAACAATGCTTAAATCATGGTTTAAAAGTTTCTGTAATTCATCGCGTTTTAGAATTTATACAATCTCCATGGCTTCGCGAATACATTAATTTAAACACGCAACTTAGAACTGCGGCTAAAAATGATTTTGAAAAGAATTTATTTAAATTAATGAATAATGCAGTCTTTGGCAAAACTATGGAGAACGTTAGAAATCATGTAGACGTTAAATTAGTTACAAAATGGGATGGTAGATACGGGGCCGAGGCCCTGATATCAAAACCAAATTTTCATAGCAGATCAATATTTTCGGAATATTTGGTCGCAATAGAGATGCGAAAGTTGGAAATTAAATTTGCAAAACCCATTTATGTTGGTATGTGTATTCTGGATATATCAAAAACATGTTTGTACGAATTCCATCATGATTATATTTGGCCGAAATTTAAACATCTTTGTAAAATATTATACACAGACACAGACAGTCTTATATACGAACTGGAATGTGATGACATATACGATGTAATGAAACGCGATATACATCGGTTTGACACGAGCGACTATACCGAGGACAATGTTTACAGTATGCCACGAGTAAATAAAAAAGTACCGGGATTAATGAAGGATGAAAATAATGGGTGTATAATGACTGAGTTTGTCGGACTTCGGTCGAAAATGTATGCTTTGCGCGTAGAGGGCAAACGGGACACGAAAAAAGTGAAGGGTGTCAAAAGTAACGTAGTTAGGAAAACTATTTCCTTCGATGATTATATACGTTGCTTGTATGAACGTTTAGAAGTGCATCGTGAACAGAGATGTATTCGTTCAAAATTGCACAATGTATATTCTATATGTGAAGAAAAGAAGGTGCTTAGTCCTTACGATGATAAACGATTCATAATTCCACAATCCACAAGAACATTGCCTTGGGGGCATTATAAAATAAATAATTATTCCTAAAAACATAATTTATTCTTTGCTCCACGTGTAAAATATTAATTTCCAAGTATCTTTATAAGCCTGTAGGGTTTCGAGTTCATGCAAACCTTGCAACTTCATGAGAGAGAGAAAGAGACTGGAGTTTTTACTTATCTCAGGTCTTAGAGTTTGGAGGGAGATGTTTTCACAGTGCTTTATAAACCCAAGCGTGTTCGTTTTATTCATTATTTTCTGTTCAACATGACGGTCCCAAGGTTAGAATCTTTAGCATTCTTGGCGATTGTCAAACATTATCGTAAGTAATCTTCAACAATTACCCAAATTTTATTTATTTTTAACTAATTGTTTTCATCTTAACAGCCATAGTTATGCCGGTCTTTGAAATTGCGCCGGCGGAGGATGCCGCGCGACTGCCTGCAAAGTGCCGCGAGCGGCAGGAGTGGCGGCGCGAGTATGAAGCGCGGTGGGCGGCTACTTGGACGGAGGTCGATCTGTTCGACCTCCGATATTTGTTCGGAGAAGAAATCGATGTAAGTTGCCTGTCCGATTTTATTTTGATTTATTAGATTTTTACTGCGTATTAATGTATATTTTATCTGTTATAGCCGGACTGGTGGTAGCCGCCTACATTTATATTTTTTTGTTTTTTACTTATTATATTATATATTATTTAACTTAAAATATAAAATATCTATAACCGTTATTAGTGTAATTTATTCTGTACCACACCCTTCCCCATACTCCATTAATGTAATATGAAAATAAAAAAGTATATAATCGTTATTAATGTAATTTATTTTGCCCAACCCTTCCCAATAATCATACTTCATATCCTTATATTTCTTCTGTGCGTCTGTAT
Source organism: Osmia bicornis bicornis (assembly GCF_907164935.1). Classification (NCBI taxonomy): domain Eukaryota; kingdom Metazoa; phylum Arthropoda; class Insecta; order Hymenoptera; family Megachilidae; genus Osmia; species Osmia bicornis. Next base: position 10,491,430 of record NC_060224.1, read on the forward strand.
GTGACTGAACTCCTCCTAAACGGCTGAACCGATTTTGATGAAATTTTTTTGTGTGTTCAAGTTGACTCGAGAATGGTTTAGATTCACAATTCGGTCCACTACATAATGTGTTTCTAATTAATTTTTTATTTATAATTTGTTGTTGATCTTGGAATGTTTTCCATGCGTGGGGAAGGGCGTGGCAAAAAAATACTTTGATTTCATCTTTACTATATATTTTATTAAAGGAAGTATGGGAAAGGGTGCGACAAAAAATAAATTACATTAATATTGGATATACTTGTACTTTATTATTATTATTATTCATATTTTTTTAAATTTTTCCTCCTATCACCAATCCGGCTATAACAGATAAAATAAAACATACATTAATACATAGTAAAAAAAATCAAATAAAACAAAAACGTGCAAGTAACTCACATCAAGCTCCTCGCGGAACAATTGCCGCAAATCAAATGCGGCGTCCGCCCATATCTTTTCAGCGTTCCGTCGCCTCTCCGCCCGCTCCCGTCGAACATTTCGGAGGTCTTTCTTCCTTACAAATCCTAAACTCCTTAAGGTAGCGGCTGTTAACAAAAACGAATTAAAAATAAATAAAATTTACGCGCTAAAAGTAATTATTGAAAAAACTACTTACGCTGAGAGGCGATGAACGCCTGCAGAGCAAGGAATTGGTTGTTTGTGAAGTTCATTTTGAATAACGAAAACGCTGCGCTGATACGCTTATAAAGCAAACAGGGGAAACATCTCCCTCCATTTCTAACAATGAAAACCGCCAACACAATCTGAGATTAATCTGCCGGATATCTTACATGTTGTAACAACTCGGAATCGGCATGAAATTAAAAGGTTTGCAAGAACTCGAAACCCTGCATGCGTATAAAGATACTTGGAAATGCATGGCCAGCGAACACGTGCGAGTCAGTAAATACAAAGCCTTCATGTATTCGCAGCTTCGCCCGCTCTCATAAATAAAAACTTCAAGAATTTGAAGTAATAATTGTTGTATTATTTTTTGGTGATCAATCTCTAGTATTTCAGAAAAGTAGGTATTGCTGCCTGCAGAAACAGTAGAAAAGCGGCGACCCATACTACATAATGCGTACGTTGCCACGATCGCACACGAATAAGCAGAATTCAATGCGATAGTTTCCACAGTTTATTAAAATAATATAGCCCATGTCACTCCAGAGAAGGCATGGAAGCTACTGTTAAAATTTGGTATCAATCGGGCAAGTAGTTTTTGAAATTTTTCTGTACATACAAACGCTGTCTCTTTATATATAATAGTACTAGCTGCGTTACCCGGCTCTGCCCGGAAATTTTAATCAACTATTATTATCCCTACTTCCTTATTCCTATCCCTATTTCCCTGCCCTTATCCCTACTAATATATAAAAGTGAAAATGTCTGATCGTTTGTTCCTCTTCACGTTTAAATGGCTACACGGATTTTAATGAAATTTGCACTATTGGACTGATTATTCTTTTAAGATGGACATAGGCTATGTCATATTGCGATTTGCCCTTCCCCCCTACTTCATTAATGTAATATGAAAATAAAATTGCAAAACCGTTAATGCGATATGAAAATAAAATCATTCAATCGTTATTCTTTGCAATGTTCAAGTTTTTGCGAACCGTGCAATTTCATGAGAGAGAGAGAGGTGCCCGACTCGGAGTTCTTGCAAATTTGCAATTTCGCGAGATGCTGAAAGTCTAGTGTTTGGATGTATTAGGATTGGAGGGGATATTTCCTCGGTGCTTTATAAACCGATGAGTTTTCATTATCCGCTATTCAGTCCGCTATTCATTTCGCATTAATCAATTTACGATGGCTACCGTTCCACGACTTGAACTACTTGCCTTTAGGGCACTTATTGAACAGTATTGTAAGTAGTCTTTAACGATTACTTGTCTTGGTGTGTTAATTTTATTTTAACTAGTTGTTTGTTAAAAGCTGAAAGGTTAGGATTAGTGTCAATAAAAAGATTCATCGAAGTGCGCCGGAAGCGAGCAGACCATCGGTTCAGCCAGATGTTAATGTGGGCCGAAGGTTGGAATCCGAATCATGAAGGTTTATTCGATTTGAGGGCGCTGTTTGGAGAGGAAATAGATGAGGGCCCTATTTGGGGAGATATTGATGTGTATCACCACGTTTACCATACACGGAAAATTTAAGTGGTCAATAAATGCAATCCGATGCCGGTTGGAGGAGATTGATGTGAGTTGCCCGTCCGTTTATGTTTTTAATTTATTAGATTTTACCTAATGCGGGTTTTATTTTGTCTGTTATAGCCTCCACCTCCCAGCGAATTGTATTATTGTATTATGTATTATGTATTACATTTATTGTATTAAAAAGTATTCAAAATTATCAATATAATTTATTCTTAGACCAATCTCCCTTCATTTATAAAATAGCATTCCCCTGTAATAAAAGTAAACACAAAATAAAGCCGAAAAATTATTTATTCATATAATCTGTATAATTACAAACATTTTTAAATATAGATTATAAAATATTGTTCGCTCCTATCCATGAATTGTGCGTAGAATCAAACCCCAACCATTTGACGAAAACTTTATTTCCCCTTCATTGTAGAACCTTCTCCACTAAGTATACATCGTGATTTTTTACTTTTTGTAGCTCATATTCGTAGAACCCGCCAACCAACGGTTGTTTTTGCATATCTTGCAAGAGATACGTTACAGGATTTGTTCGTTGAATTTTAATAATTGTGAAAATTTCAGTTGTCCAATTCGGTGTATAACCCTTTGCGAATAAGGTTTTGTATTTACTAACTCGCACGTGATCACCGACCTTGTACTTGGCCGGAGCTGCAATCTTTATGTTAGAATATACGGACGATAAAAGTTTGTCCGCGTGTTCCGGTGTCACGTCGATGGGACGCATTCTAATCGTACGATGCCTTCTATTGTTATAATCTGAGACCAGCGTCGGTAAGACGGTTGTCCACGCATAGCTTCCATTAAGCGTGAACTTTTTCCATATTTTGTTTTTCAACGTCCTATTCCAACGTTCTATTATCGATGCTTTCATTACACTGTGCGTAGAGTAATGATTTATATCGTATTCTTTCATAAGATTTCGGAATTCTGCATTATAAAATTCCTTTCCCTTATCCGTTTGAAGATTTTTTGGTTTTCTTCCATCATTCAAAACGTTTAAAAATGCATCCGTAACGTTTTTTTCATTTTTCGCTTTCACTGCTACGGCCCAAGCGTATTTAGATAAGACATCGATGACGGTGAGTATGTAATTGTGGCCATTGTTGATTCGCGCATACTGTCGCATCTCTACGAGATCCGCTTGCCAGAGATCATCGTAACCCCGTACAATGACTCGTCTACGTCTAAAGTTACGTCTCGCCGGCGCGTGCAACTCGTTGACCAGCTGTAGCTTCTCCCCCGTGATATGATTGCTCTTCACCTTCTTCATGTTTGTAAACTAACATCATGCTTTACGAACGCATCAATTTATAATCAACCCAGCTTCTCGAAGTTCTTCGATTATAGAAACGATCTCGTTGTCATGCCCCGTATGTCCTGCGGATTTCGAGGATACGAGAAGACGTAATCTATCGGCGAGCTCGTTTGGATTATTCCAGTGCACGTAGTCCACCGCGTTATCGTTAGCCACCATATCGAACGGTATCAGATTACCTCCACGCCGCTCGTTCTTAAGCAATTTTGCAATGATATATTTATACTTGTAACCCTTGTTACTTTTCACAAGCCCCGACGAGATATGGCTGCGTCTATGAGCGTTCGACGACTTTAATATTTCCGCGTATTTGTGTAAATCAGCATCGTTGAACAAGGTGTCATCAGGCATTCTCATGAATAGTAATTCGTACAAACCAGTTGTTCCTCTGTACTTCACCCCATTAATAATCACATCGTCGTTTTTGTTTACGTCGAAAACTGAACTTCCAAGCATTAATTTGTTGCGTTGTACGTATACTCCATACACGTCATCTATTTTCTTCTCACGATCGGTGAAGAGTAATTGAATGTATTTAGCTGCCAACGGCCCTAAATTTTCCGTGAAATGGCTACGTATGTTTTCGCTAGGGTTGTCCAAAATTCGCTGCATAGAAACATTAAGATTCTCGTCGCTGTCGCCGTACGTTTCAACGGCATGTATCGATTCATCACGATCTTTCGTCACATCCACCGTCTGTTCACTCGAAGATGTACCAGGTTCGGAATAAATGCGCGCTCTTGCAGTTTGTGCGCTTTGAGGGTTAAGAAAAGGAGTTGACGTCAATTTTTGCGGTTCTTTAATATTCAAAGTTGGGAATGTCGACTCGGATTTTATATCGATCGTGTCTGAATGTGGCGATACCGCTGATATATTCTCGATAATTCGTTCCAGCGGTTCTGCCACGGGTCTCAATCGTTTTTCGATGACTCTCTCTTCGTCGATGCTCTCCGATTTGAGAGCTCTGCGTTTTTTGCGTATAGCATCGCTTGTTTTAGCTATAGCATTCGCAACTTTACTCGATTCTTTAATATTACTATTATCCATTGCAAAGAGAAGACGTCTACTCGCTAAGCGTTCTATCGATGGACTAAATGTTTCAGAAAACGGCAAATTCGTTAAATCCTTTTCTGTAACGGCCATGTTCCATCGAGCTGTCCTTGTCGATTATTACGAAACCATATTTCTGTTCCCAACACTGCGCGCACAATTTACAAAAGTTTTCGTACGACATGTCTGTATTTACATGATCATTATAAATGTGGTGTAGATTCGTGCCATCTTGTTTGAACACGATCAAAAGGTTGGCATTGTCGCGAATTAGGTGTTTCGGTATTCTCGCATAAGTCTGACAGAGATAAAAACAGTCCACGCGCGAGTGCCTACCCATAGCGAAATATTCTCTTATCACGTCTTGCTTGTCGCACGCAACGTCATCGAATATAAACACCGAATCGGGCAGCGCCTCGTTCGGTGGCGCGACTTCGGCATTATTTGAAAACGAAAAGTATCCGATTTCAGGAACGTTTGTCAAAATTCGTTCGAGATATTTGTACTTTGGTTGTTGCAATGATTTTGAGTATACATATACGTTATTGAATCTTACACCGTTCGGGCTCTCGATCAGACTGATTACGACGTTCGTTTTACCGCAGTTCGATGGACCGCAAATTATACCACGTATCGTATTCGGCAAGAGGGGCCCGTGTCGTCGCCGACGATCGTCCATGCGTGTTGTCCTCTCGTCTAAATCGAGAATAAGGATAGACAGGGGCTGCTTTGCGAAATGCATATCGTCTATATAATAACCATATATTTAATGATTCAGCCTCTTTATAGGTTGCGGAAAAGCTGCTTGTCCGCATCGTGAACGCGCTTTAACCGCGGCCGTAGACGAGCTTTAACCGCGATTAACCCTTTTTCTCCGCGGCGATAACGCGCTTTAACCGCGATTAACCCTCTTCTCCGCGGCGCGGCGGCGGCGGCAGCGGCGGTGGCGGACACGCGGAATGTAATTCGTGACCGAGCCATCAAATACGCATCCAAGCAACAACGTGACCGAAAGTCTGTCTCGACAATGCTCGCTCAATCTGTATCAGATTGCACTCGACACGTGTCTACCTGTAAACATTTCACCCTACCCCCTCATGTTAACCGCGTCAGCAAGCCGTCAAAGAGGCATCCAAGAAAAACGTGACCAAAAGTCTGTCTCGACGATGCTCTCTCTATCTGTACCAGATTGCACATCAACACGTGTCTGCATGTAAACATGGATTTCGCCCTACTCCCTCATGTCTTTGAAATAGAAGATCATTCCTTTTGTATCTCCTACATTGGAATATGAAACACAAACGTTACACATACAATCGTTCTAGGTAAAACAACATTAAGACGCATAAAGTATATTTTTACTAAATAGATTTTATTATTTTACAGTAATGAACAAAATTAATAAATGATATTAAATGTTTCGTGTTTTAAGACAAATGTAACAATTTTTCTTTTCCGGTGGAGGTCCATCTATGTGCGTGTCATCCCCTGGCCGGTTATAATGTTCCATGCACAGCTCTTCATCTTCCTCCTTCCTTTTTTTTAACCACCATTCTTTTAATATCGATACGTTTCTCATAGCACATGCCCCATTGTGCGCGATGCATGCCATATGTTTATCCATCCATCCATCCTGAATATGCCGGCTCTTGGTTGGCAAATTCGGTAGATCGTCATCTTTGTTCAAAACCTCTATATTGATTGGACTGACTGAAGGATAAAGTTTCTTCAGCCATTTTTCTTTCTCAATGCCCTTGACGTATACGGATCCATGAATACTATCTTTCAAACACGAAGTGGCACACTCTTGAAGGCATGAATACGGCACGGTACCATCGTCCCACTCAAAATCGTGATGATTTTGCGTCAACCATTTTATTTGTCTTAATTCTGCTTTCGACAATTTTTTCTTAGCAAATGGTGGCGCAAAGATGAAACATTGTACACGATTCCTATTCTGGAAGATAGCAAGTTCCTTTACGAAAAACTCGTTCGTATCGCTTTTGAAGCCTTGAATGTCCACGAATGTTGGTACATTCATTTTGATTAGTTGAATTTGTGGCGAAAAATGACCGCTTTTACTGCGGAATGATCATATAAACCCTTTTTCACTTAAGAGAGTTTGCGCACTACATTGGTCAGTGGATTGTACTGCACGATACGATCGTGAATGATCAAACAGTAGGCGCTAGTATTTTCAGGAACGTTTTCACTACACTCAAAATCGATTCTTACATCGATTGCAGCGCTTTTTATCGATTCGTTCTGATGCGAGCAATCAATGACAACGAATGGGCCGTAGCCGAAAAAGAGTATCTTATCGTATAGAGCTCCGTCATCACCATTACTGCACATTGCTCCGTAATATGACTTTCTGAATTTTGCATACATGTCGTAAAGGACAGAGTATCTATTTTTATTAAAGTCAAGATTCAAATTGTCATACGGATATGATTCCGAATTTAAATACAATCGAAAATTGGTGAGTTTGCAGTCATCAAATTTGGTGATATGTCTATTGAGCTTATTTTTTTTATTCGTTTGTAATGCAAATATTACATATCGCGGTTTTTCTAATTGCGTAGCTGCTTTAATGCTCCATGTATGTTTAGTGGTTGCTTGTAACATTGGATACTCGTATAAGTCCCAGGAACGGTAACTCATAATTATCGTTTGACCGTTTTCAAGGATACGCAACAATGAAAGTTTGTGTCTTTCTTCGAGCGTGACATGTGGCATCCTCCACTGTACTTTGTATAATTGCAGCGTGTATTTTGCACCATCTGTTCCATAAACAGCATTTTTGTCGTCTCGCGATCGAATCAGAATCAATTCATGATGCGCATTAATCACTATTCGTTTGTAATCTTCGCAGAAACCGAGCAGCATATTTAGAGGAACACAAAAGTCAAAGTAGTCTCCTGCATTGGGTATGTCTATCCAACCAGCGTTTTCAAGCATTTTTGATTTTGTCGTTGTCAACGATACTCCATTTTTTATCATAGTTGTTATTCCAACGTTTTTACAACGATCGATCTCCACGCCGTTTAATTCATATCGAATTTCATCAAACATAAATGCTGCGCAATTCATTTCTAGTCCAACTGAAGTTCCTGCAACATTCTCATCGTTGAGAATGAGTTTTCCTTCGACGTAAAGGTAACTCTCACTAGGAAACGTGTACAAATCTTGTTGTTGAATGGGAATTCGTATTTCATCATTGTTTCCGAACGTTGTGTTGGCGTATGGGCTGTAACTATGTAATTCGATCTTTGTAATTCGATCGTCAGAAATCGGTAAACTGGCAATGTTCAATGGGTCCATCATTTTCGTTTCTTAATCACAAAACCCAACGATTGCAGAAATTGCGTGTTTTTGTCGCTCAAATCTTGCGATGTGTTCAGTGTGGAGATATTGTCCTTACTAAATGATTGTAAAGAGTCATCACCGTTTAATACATGATTATTATTCCTGCAACCGTGGTAATTGCTGCTGCTGCAAGTACAATTTGTGCGTTTGTGATTGAAGTTCTGGTTCCATCCATTTTCTAACGATCCTTTTAGCAACTCGTTCAACGGGGTGCTCAATAATGCATTCGGCGGATTGTTGATCGGTTGAGTTTTAGCATCTGTGTACAACGGCATTATTTCTAGTAATGTTTAGCATAAGTGCTGCTTGTTCTTTTGAAAGGCGATTAAATGAACGGATATATAACGTATATTAAACGGTCGCGTCGTCGGAGCGTTTGACGATGTGCTCTTGCGATGTGTCCGATTTGGATATATTCCCTCTACTGAATGATTGTATAATTGTTATCGTTTTTACATCATTATCCTTACTGCAGCTGCCGTAAAATGTTCAGCATGCCGTTCGAGCTGTTCAGCGAGCCGTTCGAGCCGTTCAGCGAGCCGTTCGAGCCGTTCAACGGGCCGTTCGAGCCGTTCAGCGGACCGTTCGAGCCGTTCAACGGGCCGTTCGAGCCGTTCGAGCCGTTCAACGGAAAGCCGTTCAACGGGCCGTTCGAGCCGTTCAGCGGGCCGTTCGAGCCGTTCAACGAGCCGTTCGAGCCGTTCGAGCCGTTCAACGGAAAGCCGTTCGAGCCGTTCAACGGAAAGCCGTTCGAGCCGTTCAGCGGGCCGTTCGAGCCGTTCGAGCCGTTCGAACCGTTCGCTGGCCGTTCGAGCCGTTCGTGCCGTTCAACAGGCCATTGATTATTATGTTTATATTCATGTTATTTTTTACGCCGCCTAATATGAAGCCTCACTGTTAATTCTTCTCCACGGAAATTTATCAGATTATCGTTTTGATCGGTAATGCGTATACTAAGGTGATCAATGGCTCTCACGATAACTGGAAGATAAATGACGTTCGTAGGACTTTCCGAAATTTTATATCCTGGTGGCACGCGCGGTGAAAACTCATGAATGGTATGAACACATTGACCGTTGCTATACGCGCCAGTCGTAATATTACATTCGATCCTCAGCACATTTACTTTCATAATATTTACGGGTATATCCGACTCGTGCCATTGCCCCGGCGGTAATATGCGATATGTAGAAAACCCGAGAAGCGATCCTATATTAATTGGTTTGGTAAAATCGATTGTATAATCACTGTATATTTCACTTTTCAAAGTGCTGTTATTTGTACGAAATAAAATGATTTTTGTCTTGTCCATTATTTTCTCTTGCAAGTATTTATTTAGCGCTTCGAGTTCATACGAACCATCCGGTATCGTGATCTCACCATCGGCATCAAAGTAAAATTTATTGTTTGTAAAGTCAACGTTTGGTATTGTGTTGAAAGCTTGAAAATCAACGAGTCCGAGTTCGTAATTATCATCCTTCAACTCTATAGGTGGAAAGTAATCAGTGCTAAGCACAGAATTTTTTCCGCTTAACGTAAATGTCAACGACATCTTTGCAACTGTGAAGACTATGTGCATTGAAACTATTTTATACATTTCCAGCTAAAAATGCAAGCAGAGTTGTCCACATACACTCGTATTGAATTTTTGATACTGCGTGTGATTGTATAAAATCGTTACATGCTTTCCAAAGTAGTTTATTAACTCTGTCGGTGGTCTCAGATTTCCAAAAGAATCGAAATATTTAACACAATTACCCCGCTTTACGTAAGCTACCCAGTGTGTACCAGGACCTTCCGATTTATCTAAATTCACGATACCGCATTCGTTTAAGAACGATTTAGAGGGTAAATTTGTACGCGTGAAAACACCTCGAAAATATGGAAAGTTCAACTTTCGTGCAAAGTTATATAACTGTACATTTGTCATTGCGCCCTTTGGAAGCGTTACAATTTGCCGAAGCGACACTCGTCTTCCGATAAGACAAAAATAGTTCAAGGTCATGGGGGGGGGGGGGTATCATATTTTTGCTGATGGTGTAAACTTTCAGTTCAAGGTCGGGGGGGGGGGGATATTTCTCCTGTGGGGATAGCTATGGGGTGGGGGTTGTCGTAGGGTGGGTATTTCAACTGAGGGGGTGGTTAAAGGGCGGGGGTTATCATAGGGTGGGTATTTCTGCTGAGGGGGTGGTTATAGGGCGGGGGTTGTCATAGGGTGGGTATTTCTGCTGAGGGGGTGGTTATAGGGCGGGGGTTGTCATAGGGTGGTTATTTCTGCTGAGGGCGGTGGTTATGGGGCGGGGGAGGGAGAGGGGGGGGATGATATTTCTGCTGACGGTGGTGTCAAATTTCAGTTCAAGATCATAGGGTGGGGAGAGGGGTGGATGTTGTCGGGGTGGGGGTATCATATTTCTGCTGACGGTGTGGTGTCAAATTACAAAAAATGCTGACGCCAGTGATTTAGAATCCGCATAGAACAACTACTAACATCACACACCGAAAGAAGAAAAAGAAGAAGAAACCGGAAGGAAAGAAGAGCCAGCCAGAAGAGAACCAGAACACCATCCACTGCAAGATCACCGAGGATCAACGGCCAACGGCCGTTGCAAACCACCGGATAATTATCACCGTCCGAGTAGGCAAAAGTAACGCAGAAGCTTTACTCGACACAGGGGCCGCCGCGTCGTTCGTTAGCGACGAGACGGTCGAGGCTTGCAAACAGGCCGGATGGGAGAAAGAAGACCACCAGTTATCCTCCTCCTTAGCCAATGGTCAGGAGATGAAAATCTATGCCAGCTATAGGGGGCAGGGACTTTACAATGGCATGCGTAGAAAACATCAATTTTACGTTATGCCAAATTTAGCCTATCCTGTGCTAATCGGCATGGACCTATTACGCAGGCTGGGCCTGCAAGTATGGCTTGGAGAACAACGTCTGGACAGGACAGATCACCAGAACCAGCCGACAAGTCTACCTGTCCAGTGCACGGTAAAAGCGCCAATTGGCCTCGCACAGCTCACTCCAGCCAACCAGGAGCAGCTAGACCAATTCCTGGGGCGCGAAAAAAGAGCGTTCGAGGGGATACGAGGGCTCACCCCGTTAATCGAGCACGGGATCCGGCTCGAGGAAACAACACCGATAAAGCAGCGGTACGGACCACGCAACCCGGCCATGCAGAAACTGATCGACGAGGAAGTCGAAAAGATGCTTGAAGACGGAGTAATTCAACCATCCAGCAGCCCATGGAGTTCACCCATCGTCATGGTGAAGAAAAAAGACGGGAAATATCGTTTCTGCGTGGACTTCCGGAAACTGAACCAGGTCACGCGTAAAGACGCGTATCCACTGCCGCGCGTCAACGCGATACTGGATAAATTACGTGGAGCAAGATACCTCTCCACGATCGACCTCAAAAACGGTTATTGGCAAATTCCGTTGTCACCAGAAAGCCGGCCGCTAACCGCATTCACCGTACCAGGGCGACGACTGATGGAATTCGTCGTCATGCCATTCGGACTTCACTCGGCACCGTCAAGGTTCCAGAGACTCCTGGACCGAGTGATTCCACCAGAACTGGCGCCGCACGCCTTCGCTTACTTAGACGACATCGTCGTAGTCACTTCTACGTTCGAGGAACACCTACGGGTCCTGACCGAGGTTTTCCGGCGACTTCGGGCGGCGAAACTACGCCCGAATTGGGAAAAGTGCCACATGGCACGAAACAGTCTAAGCTATCTTGGACACATCGTGGACAACGAAGGCCTGCGAACCGACCGAGAAAAAGTATCCGCCGTTGCTGAACTACCGCCGCCAGCAAATATCAAAGACCTGAGGAGATTTCTAGGCATCCTATCCTGGTACAGACGTTTTGTACCGGAAGTCTCAAAAGAGGCGGCCCCGCTGACGTCCCTCCTCCGCAAAGACGTGCGTTGGTCATGGAACGAAAAACAACAGCGAGCAGTCGACGAGCTTAAGAAACGACTCGTCGACTCACCAGTCCTGGTGATGCCGGACTGGAACAAAACGTTCGTACTCCAGACAGACGCGAGCACGGAAGGCCTGGGATCCGTGCTCACGCAAGAAGACGACCAGGGCGAACGGGTCATCGCCTACGCCAGACGGACACTAAACAATGCCGAGAAAAATTACTCGGCCACCGAACTCGAGTGCCTGGCAGTAAAATGGGGCATCTGGAAGATGCGCCATTACCTAGAGGGGTACCATTTCATCGTGGTCACCGACCACCAATCTCTCAAATGGCTGGAGAAAATTGACAGCCCGTCTGGTCGACTCGCTCGATGGGCATTGGAACTCGGCCAATGGGACTTCGAAATTCGCTACCGACGAGGTCCAGAAAACACAGTCGCCGATGCGCTTTCACGGCGGCCACAACCGGTTTGCGGCGTGCAACCACCAACGCAAGGCAATTGGTACAACAAAAAGTACCAGGAGGTTGAAGAGCACCCTGACGACAACCCGGAATACAGGATCGAGAAGGGAAACCTCTACAGGAATATCCTACACACGCTGGACTTCAACGAGATCGAACCGGACCAACAGTGGAAAATCTGCGTACCAGAAGACCAGAAAACCAGAGTCCTGAAAGAAGCGCACGACATTCCGACCGCCGGACACCTGGGCGCGGCCAAAACGCTAGCACGCCTGGCTCACGCATATTACTGGCCAGGAATGCTACGCGAAACCACCAAATATGTCAGGGATTGTACAAAATGCCAGGAGTACAAAGTAAGCCAGCAAGCTACACCGGGAAACATGTACGCGACAAACGTACAACAGCCGTGGGAAATGGTCTCAGCAGACCTTGTCGGACCTCTCCCGAGGTCGAAAACCGGAAACATAACATTACTGGTCATCCAGGATAGATTTACGAAGTGGATCGAACTTCGACCGCTTCGACGAGCGACAGGACCAGCCGTCACTAAAGCGCTAAAAGAACTCGTCATCCTACGCCATGGAACACCTCGTGTCGTGACGACCGACAACGGAAGACAATTCGTCGGAAAAGAGTTCGAAAAAACTACATACGCGCTGCAATGTAACCCTGTCGAACGAGCTAACAGGGTTATAAAAACAATGATTAGCCAGGACCTAGGAAAAACGCAAAAAGCTTGGGACGAACATCTACCAGAAATCGCTTTTGCGTATAACACAGCACGACACGATTCCACCGGATACTCACTGGCGTATCTCAACACCGGAAGGGAATTGACACCGCCAGGAAGCTTCCAGCAGGAAAACCAGCGGAAGACGACAACACCATGGCCAGCACGGCTTAAAAACCTGCAAGATGCCCAAGACCTCGCCAGAATACGACTCGCGCAAGAGTTCCAACGCCAGCAACGCCACTACAACCAGCGTAGGCGGAACTGGCAACCGAAAATCGGCGAGCACGTATGGAAGCGCTCGCACATCCTGTCGAGCAAAGCCAACGAGAGAAACGCTAAACTCTCGAAACGTTGCACCGGACCTTTTAAGGTCCATAAGAGAGTTTTGCCGGTGATCTTCGATCCAAGTGATCACCAAGGAAAACGCGTGGACCACGTCCACGTGAGAGATCTCAAACCGGTACGAGAGATACAAAGATGCGCAGAATCAACGCGCAGCCAAGCGACAGCGGCACGCCACCGCGCAACGCCACCGCGCAACGCCAGCGCGCAGAGGCGCGACGTCACCAACCCCCTCTCTGCTGGACACGGCCCGGCGGCTATAAAAGGCCAGCAGCAGCAGCGTCCGGCACAGATTCGAGATGGCTGCACAGCAGAGAGAAGAAGAAATAGCAGCAGCCATACGCAGACTTTCCCTCCGAGAACGGGCACAATACGAACCGTTGACCCTAACACCACAGGAGTGGAAGAGATTCATACGAATGTCGGTTCCACGAGGAGGCAGGTGCGGGTACCAACCGCCACGAACCCGGGAGGCAAGCAGGGCCCCGGAGAGGAAGGCCACCCGACCAAGTCGGGTGCAGACTCCGGTCAGGAGGCCACCACTGGCCGAGCTGACGCCGGCCAAGCGGACTCCGGCACCAAGAGACCGGGCACCAAGATCACCGGCCAAGAGGGCCGCGGCGGCAGCATCCCACGCGGTCGAGCAGGGCATGGGCAATCCGGCACCAGCACTCCGGGAAGCAGCCAGGATGACGGCAGAAGCGGTCGTCAACGCAGCTGTAGCAAATTACTGCCGGCCGCCATCCCCCACACCGATACAAGCACCGACGCTGCTCCCTGCCTGTACCGTGGATCCGACGGATCCTACGAACACCACCCCCTACACCCTGGCGGACGGAACCACCGTCAGACTATACAAGGGGGTCAGACGTCGTCGGTTCACCAGGTACGGCCGCCGATGGACCATTAACACAGACCACCGGGGCAACGTAGTCCGGTGCGTCTATACTGAGGTGATTATCCTGGTTTTCTTCACCTGTGCGCGACCAGCCGAATACGCCTGGTCTCCCCGGAGGAGGAGGGGGGTGCGACAACAGCCGCAGATCGGCGTCGCGCATCGCGGGACCCCACCGCGACAGCGATCCCCACTCCCGTGCGATTAGACTATAAGTAGGACCGATCGATGCGATGATCGATGAGTTGCCTCGGGGCTCCGGCCCCGAGGGGACCTCCTAGGAGGTTCGGACTGGAGCACCAGAGCTCTCGACGCCATGGGTTTCCTGGCGAAGAGATCTCTGGCCAACGGGCCTAGCCTCGTCAGGCCCGTGGTTGACCAGGGGTGACCAAGCTAGTGCGCGTTCATAATCTCTGCTGGTGCTTCCGCGGAGATTCCGAACGCTAGCCTACACGGCACCGTATTCTGCCTTTGGCAACCGATTCCGTCCAGCTTCGCGGCGCTACCCAGGCTGGCCAGGATTGGTCGTCGTCTCGTTCGCTGCTCGGTTCTACCTCGGCGTACAAGAAGACGAGCCGCGTGAGGCAAACGGGCAACAACTCCACCGCGGCGCGAAACACCGCAGCGCGGTTGAAAAAAAAATACCGTCGGCCCAATCGGGTCTTTCCTCTTCCTGACTTCCTCGGCACTCGATAGTGCCTCGGCGCCTTCGCTAGATTGTTCGCGTTCGCGCTCCGCTTGCGCCCGCGCTCCGCGTACACCAGCGTGCGTCCGTACTCATTTAGCTTGTTAGGCGGTAGCGACCGCAGTAGTTTGTAAGCGCGTTAGGCATAAGGTCCGCGTAATTTCTGTGGCGGACCGGATTCCGACCGTAGTACGTAAGAACTGTACCCTAGTTTTAAGTAATATGGTTCCACACGTCTAATCACCAGACGATATTTTGATTGTTGTATCCGAGGCCGATGACCACCGCCCGGCTTCCAGCGCGGCGAGGCTAGGACCGTCGCCCTGTATCCATGTAGTCCACCAGTAGCTTCAGTATTCTTTGAATAAATTTATATTTTTCTAACATATCACCGCCCCATTGTTTACCGACCTGCTCCCTTGCGAACCCTGGCACGGGGAAACCGACCGCGCTGCGCAACGCCGTGCGCACCGAACCTTTCGACCCCGTTACATGTTTCGTCATCCTTATAATGTTGGTGAGGCTTCGGAACTTTTAAATATCTCGATATATCTCAAAAACTACGTATTTCATCAAAAAATGTCATACAACATAAATAGTAGGAAATTTGCTTTCCTACAAGAAAGGTCTCTTAACATTTTGCCATAGCTCGCACCGTTTCCGAGATATTTGCAGATTTACCTCACGGAAAGGGGCGTCACGCACATATTCCGAGATATTTCTTCTTTTTCTTGTTCTTCTTCTGCACAGCTGCGCTGGAAGTGGCATTTACAGCTCGGAATAGTGAATACAGCTTAGAATAGTGCAGAGTTACCTCAAAGAGAGGGGCCACAGTGTTTCTTCGTCCTTATAATGTTGGTGCGGCTTCGGAACTATTAAATGTCTCGATATATCTCGACAACTACGCATCTGATCAAAAAATATCATAGAACATAAATAGTAGGAAATTTAGGTTCCTACAAAAAAGGTCTCCTACGGTTTTGCCAAATCTCGCACCGTTTCCGAGATATTCGCAGATTTACCTCAAGGAAAGGAGCATCACGCACATATTCCGAGATATTTCTTCTTCTTCTTGTTCTTCTTCTGCACAGCTGCGCTAGCAGTGGCATTTACAGCTCGGAATAGTGAATACAGCTTAGAATAGTGCAGAGTTACCTCAAAGAAAGGGGCCACAGTGTTTCGTCCTCCTTACCTAATCGGTAAGACGTTCGTTTTGAACGGCTGTTTATTGTCGTTTGGAGCGACGACGCTGGCCGATTGTGTTGTCTTGCAAGGCCCCAATATGGATCTCTCTTCTTTTCTCTGAATCGATGCATGCTGCCCAGTTGCCTGGTTGTTGGAAAGTCCCTGTACGAGAGTGCATACAAGCCTGTTTATTTACGCACGGATTTGCGCGCGTGGCGGAAACTTGGATGATTGCGAGGCGTGCTTTGATTTATCCTTATACATCTTTCGGTGTAAATTTTTATTCCTTTTGCATTTGTATGGACGCAATCGCTTACAATTTACAATTTGCAATTTACAGTTTGCAATCTATGTGTTCAACAGTGTTCGAGATTGTAAGGATGTCCTGAGCTTGCGATTGAGAACCGGTTCGGAATGTAGGATCGGCAGTGAGACGGCAATTGAAAATGAATCCACTTGAGATTGCACAAAACAAACAATGTATATTTCCGGGCACAAATACACTATGTATAGTATTGACAATAAATTGTGCGTTGCACGAATTTATGATGATCGTAGATCGTGAAGATTCACCCGCGTCGCGGAGAATTTGCGATTGACATTGCGCTGTATTAAAACCACGTGTTGGTTCAACACGTGGTCATCACGAAATTCTATTAATTTCGTGGATTTGCAGGATCTAGATTAACCGCGAGTTCGCGTTGGCCGTCGGCACAGAATTCGCGTTGCGATGCTGAGTTCTTTAGAATCGAAATTCGTTAATTGCACTAGAAATTTTTGGAATCAGTACTGCACGTGTTTACCGTAACGATACAAAACCGTAATGGCCGAACCACCGACTTCGTCGTAGCAAGAGCCGTTGGCTTCTTCCCGGTGACGTCAAGCTCGGTGATTGGTCAGCCTGACCGGCATCCAAGGTGGCTGCCGGTCGCGCTGAAGAGTGCTGCCGCGGTTCGTGTGGCGACGGTTGAAATCAACGCATTTTCGAACACTATGACTTATAACCGTATAATCTATAATTTGTAAAGTAGGGGGGATTGAGCCAATAAGGCCTACGGTTATATTTAGTTGGAATATAACTCATTTGCTGTATTTATTATTTTACATTATATTACATTTCATTACATTACATTATGTCGGCTATGTATGTCGGTTATGTTGGTTACGTATGTTGCGCGTTACACATTTTCTGTAGTTCCCAATTTGTGAATACCCTTAGCTGTTTTACCTGCATTCAGTTTACGTACATTCATTCATTTATTATTCATTCATTCCTTCATTTTGATGTTGATTGATTAAAGCTATACATTGATCTGATTCGATTTTTCTTGATTTATTGATTCATTTCTGCTTCATGTTTCATTTCTGCTAGTTGCCTGTTACCATGATTTATTCTAGTTTCATTGATTTATTATTTTATTTTACTAACTAATATTATTTGACCGAGAGTTGTTTTTATTGGGCTCACGGGACATTCCTGATCGCATGCGTTGTTGACGTTGTTTGACTTTACTGGTTGATTTTGTCTAAGTTAAATGTTTTATTCTATTTATTTATTCGGCCCTTCGTTCTGTGGCGATTCCTGATTCCGTTGATTCTGTTGTTCTGTTGTTCTGTTGTTTTGTATAATCTGTTTTCTGCGGCGCGATATGTAGTAATACAGCATGTCCTGCAATCTGCGCAATCTGTGGATCTTATTCGGGTTGATTCATTTGATTTCATTTTATTTTTCCTTATTGTTTGTAATTTGTAATTTATATGTAATTTATATTTATTTCATTCCACCCTATTACAACCGTATGATTCATATTTATATATAATAAATAACCGTAGTATTGATTTTACTAACTGATTTATCCTCCATCTTGATCTGTCTGGAAGCTTGATTTGATGTTCGTGTGCTTTATACGTTCGTGAAAGTACTGTATATCAGACTTATCTTTGATGATAAGTTTGATGGTAAGTATGGATTCCTTGGATTGCGCGGCTGCACGATGGATGGTTTTGCAGTCGATAACTGTGTGTACCGGGTAACTGGCGCGCGGTAGGTAATTGCTGCGCGGCAGATAATTGGTCTGTGGATAACCGTTACGGAACCGTTACGGAGCGAGCGGCCGAGTATTATGTGGTGGATGGAATATTTGCGGTTGGTAATATCTCTGGTGCTGCGGTTGGTTACCGACTAGGGATAGCTTTACGGCTTATCTTCGGGCAGTATTGCATGCTATACTTATTACGATGCGTTTTGCTATCGTTATCTTTCGTAGGTACCTTACTTCTGGTTTTCATCGCGGTGATTTATTGAAAGTTGTTGAAGTATTTTCGCGTTTATTTCCGCTTTTCGCTTTTGAACGTTTATATATTCTGTATAATTAGTTGATTAATTTGAGGATTTGGTGGTTAATTTGATGGTCGATAATCATTATGGTATGGACTAGGGAATTCGAAAACTAGGTATCTATGTTCTTTGTGGTTTATGGTCGCGCTCTTTATTTTACTTCGCCCGGTTTCTTATCTTAGTTGACGTTGACATGGTCATCGGTCATCTATGATGTGATGTGATACGAAGTGTTAAGTGATAAGTGTCAATTGAACTGAATTAATTAATTAGTTGAATTGAATTTATTGAAATTATTGAATTTTGAATTTTCTAATTTAAATTTAGTATTTATTTGTGCGGATGTGATTGCTGTGATAGTGCGCGTACTAATGTGCTACGCTCGGAGGTATTGTATCGTAGTGTAATTGCAGTGTATTTGTTAATGTGGTATCATGAGCTCCGTTTTGTGCATTTTATGCATTAGGTGCATTTATATTACTGACTATTATATATTATATATTATATGCTGTGTTTGAGAATCCGCTCAGCCATGATGGCGCTCACGGTCGATCGATTTATCGATCGGGAGTTGCCCATCTAGGTAACGCGTGAGCAGGGGTCTTCTCGCCGGCTCGCGCGCAACGCCGCCATTATTGATCATCGATCACCGCAAGCAACAAGTGCTCATCAGAATTGTTCAGTAATTTCTCAAAGTGCAGTTCACACACCAGATCAAGATCACCGAAACGTTCACTGTCAACTCAGGATCCATCGCAATTGTGCAAGCGAACAGGATCACCAGGTTATGTTCACCTACAAATAATTCATTGAAGCGTGAGCCGCCAACCACGTGTCGATCAAGCACGAGATCACGGGCACCATCACAGCCGCGGGCCGAATTAATATAATTAACGGCGCTGAGAAGCTCGCCTTTCAAAATTGTAAAAGCATTGTTCAATTACCACCGACCAGGTGACAGATCAAATCATTAATCTATATGTCTCAACTCAAGTAAGATTATTCTTCACGACGAATCATTGTAATTGTAATTGAAACTCATTCAGACGATTCATTTTCTTACGTGTAAAATTCAAAGCGGATCATTGTACGGTTCACCATCAATTGTCAGATCATCGTGTTCACCCAATTTTAAACGTGACTCAAATAAATCAATTTGTGAAACCCGAACCAGTAAGTGTCAATTCTTTCACCGGCGCAATCCTTCCAGGATTCCCATCATTCCTGAACATTTGGTCCTTCGAGCCGGATTGCGCCCTTGCTGGACTCGGTTTTCACAAAAATTCCTCATTGATCATTGTTCGCCTCAAGTTTTTGTCTCGTGTTCGTAACGGTTTTCGGTGGTCGGGCATTTTCTCTTCTCGCCTCCATTCAAATTTCACTGACACTCTCGCTACCACAGGTGGCGCTCAGAAGATCGATCAGCAGTCGATAAAGAAGAACATATCACCATCTCTACACGTCAGATCACCTAGACAACGCTCTAAACAATGACTCACCAAACGAAGCCCTCAGACAAGTGGAGTGAGATGGAGAGCTCCAAGGAGTCATTGGAGGTACCCGATAAGAGCTCATCGGGACGATCATCGCCAGCTCAGACTGCGACGGAACCGGCACGCCGCACACCGTCGCCGCATTCGCATGCCACACGCGCGAAAGCACCCTCCACGCTTCCTGTCGAGCTCCAGCTCAAGGTCCGCACGCAGCAAGGATGGCTCCGCTCTATGAAGCGCCTGCTCACCAAGTTGCAGGAGAATGCTGGCCAGCTCACTAAGGAGGAATTGGACGACCTCAAGCAACAAGCCGACGAGGCCCTGAAAGCGTTCAGCAAGGAGCACGCTCACTTCGAGGTGGTTTGGCCCTCCTCAATGACAGATCACCCCTATTTTTCTGAAGAGCTCCATGAGAAAATGCAGGACGCTCACTCCGACGCCAAGTCTCTGATCGCCAAGGAGAGGGCCAGGCTCACGGCTCAACGACCGGATCAACAGCCTGATCAGCCCAGCAAAACGCCAGCTCAATCCAAGTTGCCGGATAGTGCACTGCCTAAGTTCAATGGCAGTTACACCGACTGGCCCTCATTTATTGATCTGTTCACTTCAGTCGTGATCAACCGAGAGGACTTGGACGACGTCCAGAAATTTTATTACCTCAAGGGATGCCTGCGAGGAGAGCCGCTCAAGATCATATCGAACCTGTCGCTCACCGGATCATCGCTCAATTCAGCCATCGCCCAGCTCAAGAGCCGCTATGAGAACAAGCGCCGGCTCATCCAAGCGCACTTAGATCAACTGGCGTCGCTACCTGCTGGACCGCCGACCATGGCAGCCGAGCAAGCGAAGAGCCTGAGCCAGCTCATCTCAACAGCGCTGGAAACGAGAAACGCGGTGCTCAATTTGGTGGATGCGGGAACACTGGGCGACTGTATGCTGGTGCATCAGGTTAGCCGCAAGCTGGACCGCACGACCAAGGAGAGCTGGGAGTCGTCGCTCGGGGCGACGACTGAGTTCCCAAGGTTCGACTCGCTGGTGGAATTCGTCACCGCCCGTGTGAGGACCTTGGAGTCGCTCAGCGAGGACCAGGCGAAGGCAGCTGAACCCAGAGCGGCACCAACGCGACAGGCAGTGCAATCCACGCAGCTCCGAAGGCCAGCTCACGCCGCAGTAGCTGCAGCGCCAGCTCGACAGACAGCTCCTCGAACGGCACCCGAGAGGCCCGACTTAGAGCGACCATCGCCTTTCGAGTGCTGCGATTGTTGCGGAGGGCAAGATTACATTGTTGCATGCGCACTCTTTAGGAGCATGACGCCCAAGGTGCGAGCTCAGTGCGTTGAAAGCAAGCGCCTGTGCTACAACTGCTTGGGCAGGCACAGCGTCCGCTCGTGCAAATCTGCTCAAAAGTGTAACCACTGTGGAGGGCAACACCATACGATGATCCACGAAGGCGAGCCGCAGACAGCTCAACTCCAAACCGGTTCATCTAAAGCAGCCTCCTCATCCGCTCACACCACCGAGTAGGAACTCGGTGCAGAAGTCAAACCGCCAGATCATCGGACGCTCCTAGCAACCGCTCAAGCTCTGCTCACCACATCAACGACAGTTCATCAAATCCGCATCTTAATAGATCCAGGTTCCGAAATTTCGTTCATCTCCGAAGAACTCACCCGTCTGCTCAACCTTCGGAGACACAGATCATCCATCACAATCATTGGTGTTGGTGGAACAAAATCAACTGAAACAAAGGGTGTGGTCACTGTCATACTCCAATCGATGCATTCACAACAGACTGTCTGCATCCAGGCTCACGTGCTCACAGCCGTATCGACAATCCTGCCATCGTTCTCAATGAGAACTCCGGATTGGCCTCACATTAGAAAATTGAGGTTGGCGGACAATGATTTCTTGACACCACGACCAGTCGATTTAATCATTGGAGCGGATTTCTACGGAAGGATCATCAAGCCAAATATCATCAAGGGCTCACCAACAACACCAATTGCTCAACTTTCCATTTTTGGATGGCTCGTCATTGGCCCAGTCGACGAATCACATTCAAATACTCATTATTCACATTTTGCAGTTGCTCAAGACGACCAGAGCAATCTGCAAGAGCTGCTCACCAAATTCTGGGATCCAGGAAGAGGAATCACCAATGGATATTCCAAGCACGCTCACTCCGGAGGAAGAAGAATGCGAATCACATTTCTGTGCGACTCACGCTCGTGATCACACTGGAAGGTACATCGTTCGCATTCCACTCAAGGCACCAGCATCGCTCTTAGGCAATTCACACAAGATTGCTCAAAGATGTCTACAAAGCACGTTGCGACGACTCTCCAAGGATTCAACATACAACCAGCTCTACGTCGAGTTCATGAAAGAGTACGAAGAACTAGGACACATGGTAAAGGCTCCAGATCACCAAAGAATTTCATCAAGAGAGGCTGAAACGTTGGGCCTGATGGGGAGATGACCTTGGCACATGATGCTTCGGCATCAGGAGGGTTGAGGGTCTCTTCTGACGGTTCAACACCTCAGACCTCTGCTCATCTTCAACCATATTATTTGCCTCACCATGGAGTTCTACGTCTCGACAGTTCAACAACGAAGCTCAGGGTTGTATTCAACGGATCAAAAGCTACGACATCAGGCAAATCAGTCAACGATTTAATGCATACTGGTGCTAATTTGCTCTTGAATGTTACAGATGTTCTAATTTGGCTTCGCCATTATCACCACATTTTTGCCACAGATATCACAAAAATGTATCGCCAGGTAGCAGTTCACAAGGATGATTGGGATCTCCAGCGAATCCTTTGGATCGATGAAGACCGCAATGTCATCCCTTACCAGATCACAACTGTCACGTACGGTACAAAGGCGGCTCCCTTCCTGGCGACACGAGCACTCATGCAACTTGTTCACGATGAGGGTCATCGATTCCCTCTGGCAACGCCTTCGCTCACACATGGCAGATATGTGGACGATATCGTTGGAGGAGCAGACTCAATCTCGGAACATGTGGAGGTCGCTCATCAGCTGATTGCATTGTGCAACGCGGGCGGATTTCCACTCGCAAAATGGCATGCGACTCACCCAGATCTTCTACGGGCTGTTTCGTCATCCACACAATCGTCAGCTCCCATATCATTTGACGACTGCACTACCAAATTACTCGGTATTCAATGGATGCCTCAAACTGACGCATTCGGCTTCTCATCAACTTTGACTGATCAACCAAGTAAGTGTTCAAAACGCCTCGTATTGTCCGAAGTGGCTCGGATATTTGATCCATTAGGTTTCGTCGCACCGGTAATAGTACGAGCAAAAATGCTATTACAAGAACTCTGGCTACACAAAATCAATTGGGACGACCAATTACCGTCTCAAATTGTATCACGATGGTTCATCATCAGAGAAGATCTCAAAGGTTTGGCCAAACTGACAATTCCAAGATGGTTCAACACATGGAACAATTCAACTGTAGAAATTCATGGATTCTCTGATGCTTCTCAACTTGCCATGGCAGCAGTGATTTACATCACTGTCAGCTCTCCGTCCAACGACTCAATGACGTCACTTGTCTGCTCTAAGACAAAAGTTGCACCACTGAAGAGGCTCACAATACCCAGATTGGAGTTGTCGGCCGCACTCCTACTGGCAAAACTCACAAAATATGTTCAATCAACGCTCAAGGTGAAGATCAATGCAACGCACCTGTGGACGGACTCTCAAGTTTCGCTCATATGGATCATATCGCAAGCATCACGTTGGAAGGATTATGTTCGGAACAGAGTCATTCAGATCCAAGAACTCACTCCAAATGCGCATTGGAGGCATGTTCCAGGTACTTCTAATCCAGCCGACTGTGCTTCCCGAGGCATTTCGACAGATCAACTTCAACGATTCGAGCTTTGGTGGAAAGGTCCTCCACCTTGGCTCGATTGATGGCTCGAAATCAAGATCATTGGCCAGAGCAAAAGGAATTCTCAACTTTAAACAGCGAGCTCGAAGTGAGACCCAATGTCTCACTCTTTGCTACAGCTCAAAAGCTAAGTTATCATTGGGATCTCATTTACAAATATTCATCTCTTATTAAGCTGTATAGACTGACTGCACTTTGTTTCAGGTTTGCCTCACGGCTTAAGAGAAAGCTCGAAACTCCTCCTGTGATCATCATACCATCCTGCGACATGGAGAAGGCGCAGCTCTTCTGGATTCACGCGACTCAACACTTGTATTTCACCAGCGAAATCAAGACGCTCAACTCAGGCTCAACCCTGCCTGCAACTCACCCCTTCAGTCGCCTCACCGCCTTCATCGATTCACAGGGAACAATACGAGTAGGAGGAAGACTCACAAACACAGCGCTCAGCAGGGATGAAAAACATCCAGCGATCCTCCCACGGGACGCTCACCTGTCGAAGATCATCATTGAAGATGCTCACAAGCGAACATTTCACGGAGGAACGCAGCTCACGCTCGCATACATTCGACAACGGTACTGGATCATCGGTGGCAGAGCTCCTGTAAAATCTCACATTTTGAGATGTGTCGTGTGTGCTCGTCAGAGGGGGATTCGTGCTCGTCAGATGATGGGTCAACTACCTCTCTGTCGAGTCACACCATCACGACCATTCGCTCACACCGGTGTCGATTATGCAGGACCGATCACAATGAAAAATTCAAAGGGAAGAGGCTCGAAAACAATCAAAGGATGGATCTGCGTGTTCGTATGTTTCTCCTCATCAGCTGTTCACCTCGAGGTTGTCAGCGATTACTCAACCGAGGGATTTCTGGCAGCCTACAGAAGATTCTCATCACGAAGAGGGATCGCTCACAAGTTGTACTCTGACTGTGGTACAAATTTCATTGGAGCACAGGCAGAGCTCAAACGCCTGTTCACGTCCAGTTCACAGGAGCACCGACAGATCGCATCGATTCTGTCAGCTGACAGCACTCAATGGATGTTCAGCCCTCCAGCTGCTCCTCACATGGGAGGGAAATGGGAAGCTGTGGTGAAATCAATCAAGTACCATCTCAGGAGAACAATTGGTGAGCTCTTACTAACATTCGAAGAGTTTTCCACTCTCCTCACACAGATCGAAGCGGTGCTCAACTCAAGACCATTGGAGCCGCTCAGTGACGATCCCGACGACATCTCTGCGCTCACCCCAGGACACTTCCTCATCGGTTCAGCGCTCAACACGATACCAGAACCATCACTGCTCGACGTCTCACCAGGTAGATTGTCGAAATGGCAACCGATCGAGCAGAGGGTTCAACACTTCTGGTCTCAGTGGTCTCGACACTACCTGCAGAGACTTCAATCAATCTCAAAGTGGCATCACCCATCGAACGACATCAAAACAGGCTCGTTGGTGCTGCTCACGAACGAGCATCTTCCACCGAGCAAGTGGCCACTCGCAAGAGTGACCGAAGTTCACCCCGGCAAGGATGCCCTCACCAGGGTTGCAACCTTGAAGACTGCAACCACGACTCTCGTCCGACCGATCACCAAGCTTGTCATCCTGCCTGTTCACCATCAAGCTGAGCTCACCTCTGCAGAAACATCATCAACGAGTTGCTGATGGCGGGCGGAAATGTTTGAGAATCCGCTCAGCCATGATGGCGCTCACGGTCGATCGATTTATCGATCGGGAGTTACCCATCTAGGTAACTCGTGAGCAGGGGTCTTCTCGCCGGCTCGCGCGCAACGCCGCCATTATTGATCATCGATCACCGCAAGCAACAAGTGCTCATCAGAATTGTTCAGTAATTTCTCAAAGTGCAGTTCACACACCAGATCAAGATCACCGAAACGTTCACTGTCAACTCAGGATCCATCGCAATTGTGCAAGCGAACAGGATCACCAGGTAATGTTCACCTACAAATAATTCATTGAAGCGTGAGCCGCCAACCACGTGTCGATCAAGCACGAGATCACGGGCACCATCACAGCCGCGGGCCGAATTAATATAATTAACGGCGCTGAGAAGCTCGCCTTTCAAAATTGTAAAAGCATTGTGCAATTACCACCGACCAGGTGACAGATCAAATCATTAATCTATATGTCTCGACTCAAGTAAGATCATTCTTCACGACGAATCATTGTAATTGTAATTGAAACTCATTCAGACGATTCATTTTCTTACGTGTAAAATTCAAAGCGGATCATTGTACGGTTCACCATCAATTGTCAGATCATCGTGTTCACCCAATTTTAAACGTGACTCAAATAAATCAATTTGTGAAACCCGAACCAGTAAGTGTCAATTCTTTCACCGGCGCAATCCTTCCAGGATTCCCATCATTCCTGAACATGCTGTATTATGTTATATTGTATTATGTTATAATATTGTATTATATTATTGTTATTGTATTGTATTATACCATGATCATATGGTATTATTTTATTTATGTTATGAATGTTATTACATCCAAGCTACGTTCAACCTACGTTCAATTGCGTTCAGCCTGCGTTCAATCTGTGACCATTTTAGGCATTGAATATATTATATGTTATATTATAATATTATTATTTTAGACCTTGGATTGTGTCCAGTTATTCAGCTATATTAGTTAGCTATGTTAGGCTATACTTAACCAGTATTCTGTATTAAATTTTATTGTATTGCATTATTATTATATAACTTCCTAACTTTCTATTCCATTATATTATTATAATTGAGTAAGTAAATGTACAGAATAATTAACAATGGCATATGGCATATCGAATTGCATTGAATTAAATTACTTGATACAGATTATTAATATGTGTCTGCTTTATTTTACCTGCTGTGGTTATAGCTGTGGTTATATCTGTGATGATTATATATGCGATTATATTTGCGGTTATATTTATTTGACTTAGTTTAATGGGTCTTGTATTATGGAATTTAGAACAGTCTATCTGGATTGGATGGATTAATGAGTTTATATCATATGCGTATATTGCGTTTATAATCCCCTTTGCATATTTTAAGGGTGGGTTTGATTCTGATTCTGGTTTCTTGTTTCTTAGTTCTTAGCTCCTTAGTTCCTCTTGTAGTATCATGCGTTGTTTCTAAGCTTTCGGGGGTTGTTTGGGCTCCCAGGCATTGTCAATTAATTGTAGACTATAGGATGTATCATATATCCTTTAGCAATTTAGATATGAATGACGTGTAACGACATTGGTTTATTGGTTTATTGGTTTATTGTTCGCCGTTCACTATTCACTATCCTTATTCTTTTCTTATTTTTATTCTTGGTCACTTGACATGTTTCAGTGACATCTTCTTCAATTGAGTGTTACGTTTTACGTTCCATGTTCCTATAATATTATTCACTGCTCTTCTGTAGCTCTTCGTACCCCCCTCTCAGGATAATGTTTTGCATATTATGTTTAATTCAATTCTAGTGCAGCTGTGACAGTTGTGAATCTGTGTATTTTGAATACTTACGGTACTTTATGCAATCTTTTGTACATTAATTACCCTTTCTTAATTACAATTCTGATTCTGATTTTGATTCTGATTTGGAAAGTGTTAGTTCAGTATTGGTTAATACGGCTGGTGCTCAGGGAGGCATACGCTGCTGTAGTCCGTCCTGCATGATACAATGTCTTTATGGTTTTCTATACATACATATATGCGTTATGGTTTCTTAAATTCTTTGAATTTCTTGACCGTGGATCTAATATGACTTTCTTATAGGAGTGTCTGGCTTGGTTTAGCACCTATATGCCTTGTCTATTAATTGGTATTACAGGGGGTTTAATGGAACTGCATCGTTTAAACTGACTATGGTATGAGGAGTTTAATTAATTATCTACATCGGTATACTTATTAAATTGATTATATTTGGAGTGTTTTCGTTACATATTATATATACACATATGTTCATAGTAATTTTGATCTATTGTAGTGTAGTTTAGTTTTTATCCGACTTCGAAAACGAGGAGGATTCTCAATTCGATGAGTATATTTTTTTCTTTTCTGGCTTTGTTCACCGATTACGCCGAGACGGATGGACCAATCGGAACGAAACCTTTTGCATCTTGTAGGATATGTCTTCCGATTGGTCCCGTTAAAAAAACATTTTGCATTTTTTCATTCCGAAAGCTTTGTATTGCAAAAAAACGTGCTATTTCATGTACGTACGGTGTACGTTCGCCGATTACTCCGAAGCGGATGGACCAATCGGAATGAAACTTTTTGCGTCTTGTACAGTACAACTCCCAATTGGTCCCGTAAAAAGAATATTTTGCATTTTTTTATTCCTAACGACTTTTTTTCTAAATGTACGTTCGCTGATTACTCCGAGACGGATGGACCAATCGGAATGAAATCTTTTGCGTCTTGTAGGATATGTTCTCCCATTGGTCCCGTTATAAAAACATTTCGCATTTTTTTATTCGGAACGGTTTTCATTATTGGAAAGTAAAAACGGGAAGTTTCTAATCTCAACATGGAATGACTTTAATGATCCTTTAATATGTTGTCGGGGGCATGATTCTGAACAACTTTTTCATTAAGCATAATTAACGGAAACCTTTAGTTTTCGAGATATTCGTGCAAAACTATTGTTATTTTTTCTGCCTTTGTTCGCCGATTATTCCGAGACGGATGGACCAATTGGAACGAAACCTTTTGCATCTTCTAAAGTATGTCTCCCCATTGGTCCCGTTAAAAAAACATTCTATATTTTTTCATTCCGAACGGTTTTTATTGCAAAAAACGTACTATTTCATGTACGTGCGGCGTATGTTCACCGATTATTCTGATACGGATGGAGCAATCGGAATGAAACTTTTTGCATCTTGTACAGTACAATTCCCCATTGGTTCCGTAAAAAAAATATTTTGCATTTTTTTATTCCTAACGACTTTTTTTTCTAAGTGTGCGTTCGCTGATTACTCCGAGACGAATGGACCAATCGGAATTAAATCTTTTGCGTCTTGTAGGATATGTCTTCCGATTGGTCCCGTAATAAAAACATTTCGCATTTTTTTATTTCGAACGGTTTTCATTATTGCAAAATACGTTCTGGTTCAAGGAATGCACCGATTGGGATGAAAGATTTCACATTTCGTAGATCATTCCGCGATGATCCGATTTCCCAAAATTTATGTAACTTCTTATTGTTAATAACTATTGTTATTATAATAAAAAGCCTATTCTTTAGGGTTACCCTCCAAGGAATATACCGATCGCGATTTTTCAAACTTGTCCCTGCAAGTAAACTTCGAATACTGCTCGTTCCACTAAAAAGTGTGAAATAAAATAATTTTTAACAAAAAAAAATCCGACTTCAAAATGCACTAAAAAGTATAAAATAATTTCCATTTCATTTATATCTGTATTCCACAGATATTAATACAATCTACTTAATCATTAAATAGGATACTAAATATATTTCAAAGTTTTCGGAGGCGGCGCAAAATTAAAAATACCCGAACAAACGGTGCTGCCAATAACGATTTGATTGTGGTATGGCAAACTTGGTAATTAATAAGTCGTAAGAGAAAAATTATAGGTCCGGTTGAAAACATTTGTAATTGTAACGATTGTATGAGAAATTGTCAGCACTCCTGATGGACATGCACTATACTGCAGTTTACAAGAGACCATACTTAACTCGCGCCGCTCACTAGGTCTGGAGAGATTTTTAATGACGTGTGTTATTCCCCTGTCCAGCTTGCTTCTTATTGTACTTTGGGATCATATAAATGGTGGGCAGAAATATATGACGTACGATAACTGAAAACCGGTGATGATGTTGTAAAGTTTCACGATGCAATGAAAATTCTATTATTTTCCGGAAAAAAATGATGTGAACGCAAAGTAAGAAGCAAGCTGCAAAGGGAAATCACACGCACTATTAAAAATCTCCCTAGACCTCAGTAGGACACTAGCTGCGCGAGTTAAGTGCGGTCACTCGTGAACTGCAGTATAGTTAATTCGTAATGGGTATATTGATTCCCATTGAATATTGTTTACTTGAAATTATCAAATGGGTCATTTGTCACTAGTTGCCGACACCTGAACTAGGATCTTCCTAGTAGAGAAAAAGTTTTTAATTTTGCGCCGCCTCCGAAAACTTTGAAATATATTTAGTATCCTATTTAATGATTAAGTAGATTGTATTAATAGCTGTGGAATACAGATATAAATGAAATGGAAATTACTTTATACTTTTTAGTGCATTTTGAAGTCGGATTTTTTTTTTGTTAAAAATTATTTTATCTTGTACCTTTATATTATGATGTAGTAGTAATATGGTTGTATGTGGGGTTTATTATTGATTGTTTATTATTGATTAGTTTTCACCACGCGCTGTATTGCATCGACTTACCTGTATCAGTATTAATATTAATACCATACTTATCGCAGCGGTATTATAATCCAGTAACTATCTAATCTACTCAATTTATAACTATTTGAATTGTTTGATCTGCCTTATGGTTTATGCCGATTTAGGTCTCATGTGCTCCCCATATTATATCAGATGGTTATTCTCTTCTCCTGTTATCCGTTAATTACACTCTACCTCCACTTCCATTGGCTGGCGTTAGGGCTTCCTGCTAATAGTCTAGGATTATGTTACATTTTACATTTAATACTATGGTTAATTTCTGATGTTAACAGTTCTGTCTCTTCCTATTATTCTCATTATGAGGTATATGTTGCTACTTATCTTTATTGATGATTTGCTCGCAATAATTTCTAATTGTTTTTTATTGCCTTCATTTGATCATTGATTGTACTCCATCATGTTCGCTTGCCAACCACGTTGAGGTTGTGGTCGCGTAAATGTTCCTGCAAGTAAATTTAAGTAACTTAATAGTTTCAATGAATGGTTTCAATTATTAGTATTACATTACGCTCACCTATTTATTTTTATCCGACTTCGAAAAGGAGGAGGATACTCAATTCGATGTGCATATTTTTTTTTTTTTTTTTTTTTTTTTTTATGTGTGTTCACCGATTATGCCGAAACGGATGGAACAATCGGAACAAAACCTTTTGCACCTGGTAGAGTATATCTCCCGATTGGTCCCGTTATACAAACATTTTACATTTTTTCACTCCGAACGCTTTTTATTGCAAAAAAAACGTACTATTTCATGTACGTGCGGTGTATGTTCACCGATTACGCCGAGACGGATGGACCAATTGGAACAAAACCTTTTGCATCTGGTAGAGTATATCTCCCGATTGGTCCCGTTATACAAACATTTTACATTTTTTCACTCCGAACGCTTTTTATTTCAAAAAAACGTACTATTTCATGTACGTGCGGTGTATGTTCACCGATTATTCTGAGCCGGATGGATCAATCGGAATGAAACTGTTTGCATCCTGTACAGTACAACACCCCATTGGTCCCGTAAAAAAAATATTTTGCGTTTCTTCATTCCTAATGATTTTTTCTTCGAAATGTATGTTCGCTGATTACTCTGAGACAGATGGACCAATCGGAACGAAACCTTTTGCGTCTGGTAGAGTATGTCTCCTGATTGGTCCCATAGAAAAATATTTCGCATTTTTTCATTCCTAACGACATTTTTTTCTAAATGTATGTACGCCGATTATTCCGAAACGGATGAACTAATCGGAACGAAACCTTTTGGATCTTCTAAAGTATGTGCCCAGATTGGTCCCTGTTAAAAAAACCTTTTATATTTTTTCATTCCGAACGCTTTTTATTGCAGAAAAACGTACTATTTCATGTACGTGCGCCGTACGTTCGCCGATTACTCTGAGACAGAAAGGCATTTTGCATTTTTTCATTGCTAACGATTTTTTTGCAAGAACGTAATGCTTGATTTACATTTTTTCACCGATTACCGCGATACGGATAGACCAGTCGGATTGAAAATTTTGCTTCTTGTAGAGTATATCTTCTAATTGGTCCTGCAAAAAAATTTTTGTATTTTTTCATTCCTAACGACTTTTATCGCAAAATACGTAATACTTCATTTATATCTTCCGGCGTTTATGCTGCAGGGAATGTACCGATAGCGATGAAACCTTTCACATTAAGTAGGAGGTATCTCCGCGATGATCCCACTTACAAAAATTTATGAAATTTGTTGTTTATTAACAACTTAAATTCGCTCAATTTTTTGCGGTTTATGGTTATTAGCTAAGCAACAGAAATCTAAAATCACCTTACACTATCCAACAAGTACTACACGTTCCACTAAAAAGTCTGAAATAAAATAATTTTTAACAAAAAACAGATCCGACTTCGAAATGCACTAAAAGGTGTCAAATAATTTCTATTTCATTTATACCAATATTCCATAACTATTAATAATATCTACTTAATCGTTAAATAGGATACCAAATACATTTCAAAGTTTTCGGAGGCGGCGCAAAATTAAAAATACCCGAACAAACGATGCTGCCAATAACGATTTGATTGCGGTATGGCAAGCTTGATAATTAATAAGTCGTAAGAAAACAAGTTCGAAACGTTACAGATACGGCCGAAAACATTTGTAATTGTAACGATTATGTCAGAAATTGGCAGCACTCCTGATGTACATGCACTGTACTGCAGTTCACGAGAGACCATACTTAACTCGCGTAGCTCACTAGGTCTAAAGAGATTTTTAGTAACGTGTGTTATTCCCCTCTACAGCTTGCTTCTTGTTATGCTTTACATATAAATGATGGGCAGAAATATACATATGACGTACGATAACTGATAACCGGTGATGATATTGTAAAGTTTCACGATACAATGAAATTCCTATTATTTTTCGAAAAAAAAAATGTTGTGAACGCAAAGTAAAGAAGCAAGCTGTAAAGGGGAACCACACGGGCTATTAAAAATCTCCCTAGACCTAGTGAGCTGCGCGAGTTAAGTGCGGTCACTCGTGAACTGCAGTATAGTTAATTCACAATGGGTATGTTGATTCCCGTTGAATATGGTTTACTTGAAATTATCAAATGGGTCATTTATCATAGGTTGCCGACGCCCGAGTTAGGATCTTCCTAGTAGAGGAAAAGTTTTTAATTTTGCGCCGCCTGCGAAAACTTTGAAATGTATTTGGTATCCTATTTAACGATTAAGTAGATATTATTAATAGTTATGGAATATTGGTATAAATGAAATAGAAATTATTTGACACTTTTTAGTGCATTTCGAAGTCGGATTTGTTTTTTGTTAAAAATTATTTTATCTTCCCAGCTTACTTTCTGGTTATACCCTATATTCTATATTTTATACTGTACCTTATTTACCTTTACCTCTGATAATAATTAGCAGCATTCTATGTTATGTTATGTTTGCTTCTCTTCTCTCATGGCTGCCTTGCTATTTGCTATCTGTCTGGCGACTTTATTTTACGTTACGGTTCACATCCTTGGTTTATTTCATCTCAAATTTATGGTTTATCTTGAGTTTAATTTTATGTGATTATATTTTGCGCTAGTGTTGAATGTTAAATATTCCTCTTCTGCTATTTGGCTGCTCGGCTGTATGTATGTATGTTTGACGTTTTAGGTTTTGGAGGTTTTGTTGGTCATTTGCTTATATCCAGTTCACATATGCTCGCTTGCCTGCTTGCGTGCAATACTACTTATGTTTACTTCACAGTTTCTCACGTTCTCATATTGCTTACTGTTTCTTTTACTGTTAACTATTCATTAACTGCTCTATTGCATTAGATGCATTAGATGCATATATATATTTATTTCCCGTTGTATTTGTGATTTGATTTAACCAGTTTTAGTATGTTTAGTATGTTTAGTATACTTATTATGACCGCTGTTATTGAATGCATGGGCTCCTCTATTCTATTCATGGGCTTCATGTGCTTATTAATTCCTATTCATTATTCATTATTTATTTATTCATTCACTCATTCATTTATTCATTTATTCATTTATTTATTCATTTATTCTTTACCCATTATTTATTCATTATTTATCGTTGCATATTTGGGGCATTCGAAGCGCTACTCGAAGCGCTATGCTTGTCACGAGCATGTGTGTGTGTGTGTAAAGTATGTATGGGACAGGTCATCGAGGATTGCAGCCTACCAACATGTGGCACAGTCAACCGGGGAAAGGACTCGCCCCGGGCCCTGGCTGAGCTGAAGAGCAAGCCCTGTTAAAACAGGTGACCACATGGCGCGACCACCCGTTGAGCAGGTGCTCCGGTTCCTGGTCGTGGCCGAAGAGGAACCCCTGTCCTGGCAATAGTGCTAGGCAGGCGAAGAGGTGGCGCGGTCACGCCGGGAAGGTGCCGATCCTGGAGGATGTCCCCCCGGTGCCGATCGTTGCTGAAGAAAAATGGCCTGTCCTCGAGGAAGGTCAGGTGGGCGTGATGACATCTAGGATAAGCCACA